>NW_027527951.1:350131-374224 GCF_008692635.1 Crocuta crocuta
CCATAAAATTCCCTTTGTTGAGAACAGGATGCACTCTGTAAGGTCATATCAGTTTCTGGCAGCAGGGTAAGGTACCAGGGAAAAGTTGGGCGTATATTGGCGAAAATGCATTTTCCTCCTGTGTGTGTGTGTGTCAACTTGTGCGTGTGCCTGCAATGCTCAGCTACTGTAACAGCAGCTTGATTACAGCTTAAGCTTCTCTGAGTCCCTGCAGATCTCTCCATTTGCAGAATGATGGCACTGTACACAACAGTTGAGTGGTCTGAAACTTTAGTATTTACTTTCAGCCTATGACATAGGGCACTGTCTTGATTTTATGAAACAGGTAGGCAATCTTCGTTCAAATCTTAAAATTGAAGGGACTCATAACTTCAAAGCAAATAGTCCCTTAATTTCAAAGTCCCAACTTTCACATGTGCTTACAATTTCTGAAACAAGAAAGGTTGACATTGCTCTATAACATTGCATATTATATATTGTGTAAGATAGACACGTGTGGTGCCTTTCCCTGGATGCCCCTCACCCCCCACGCCCGTCACCCTCCTACATTCTACTGCTTAGACTTCACAGTGGCAGAGAGCTAAGAAGAAAACAAAATTCTGGGCTCACCAATATTGCTAAGCATTTTAGAAAATCCTTTTAAAAAGTTCTTACAAGAGGAAGACATCATTGAAGGTCGCTGGCATATTAAGTATGAAGGGTAACTTCTTAATACTCTCTTTACTGTAATCAGATTTAATCTTGTCCACTAAATCAGAGAGCAGGTGATCAGTTTAAAACACACAAAAGATCTACATAGATGGAAAATGAAACCAAAATTTGTTTTGGTATCTGCAATGGTTAAAAGGACACGCTAATTGCTCACGAATCAAACATCACAAAGCTTAGTGTGTAATTTTAATCATTGATGAGCTCTGGGTTAATTATCCTCATGGCATGCGTGCAGCTTTTAAAACCCACTGAAATAATCTGATAACCATAAGCATGAAAAACTAATAATTTTCTAATTAGTCCACAAATATTAATGTTTACCTTTATCGTTACCAAGTGTGCACAAATAATGTATACATACTGAAGGCAGCCAAAATGCCTAAAATACAATCCCCTGCTAGTCCGAAGGAAATGAAGAAGTCAGGAGGAGACTAGAGAGTTGGAGTGGAATCAGAGTGGTAAATAATCCCAAATTAATGATACTAGATTAAAATGGAAAGTTCCAAAACCCAGGGCAGGTTTTTTACCTTCCTATAATAAGGTAACTTAAGCTGGTACATGGAAGAAGATTCACCTTGATGACAAAAGTAAGAAAAGTTCCCACTTTATGGCCTCGTAAAGGAGTCTCTTAGCTACTTTTCTAATTACTTTAATTCTGTTTTACCAATACCCCATGACAGATCTCAGCCTACAGAAACTCTTGCTAGAATTATTACACACTTGCTGAGTGCACTTCAAATGAGTTGTATGTTAATTTTGGCCAGATGCCGAATGAACTCTGCAACGTATCACCTCGATATTTCTTTATAGGAAGTAGATCTTGTCTTTTTATTTTATCTTAACAGAACCAGAAGTAACTTTCAAAAATGTAACATTTTTGCTATGTGAAAAAAAAAGTATGAAAACTGCCCTAAAGAATCCATCACAGGCCCAAGAAGTAGGGCACATTTTGTTACAATACTCTCGCATACCTTTATAGAAGATTGCCTATCAATTTCTTCTCAATAAGCTACACATCAATCAGAAACTGAATCAAGTACATATTAAGTCTCCCATGCAATCAAATTTACATTTCATCCCAAAAGCAACAATAGCAAACCTATCTAGATTGATACAGCTAATAACAAATTATCTGATTTTTTAAATTTGTAGCTATTGACTATGACCATGGCAATGTTCACCGGAATATTTTGATGGACTCACTTTAGTTTGTACAGTTAAAAAGTTATTTAGATTAGTATATACAGTGACACTGAATATGTATGACACTAAGTGATTTCATTGTCATCAACGTCAGACAAGATCTTTCTTATATCAGTGTGACCCATTTAGCAAATTTACACAAAAGTTTTATAAGTTCCAGTAAAAAGACCACAAAGACAACCATTTAGCTTAAACCACAGAATTCATTTCAAAATGACTGCATAACAAGTAAACTCACTATAAAAGCTGCTTCACCATTTAAGCTGGTTTCTTTTTAGTCTTTACCAATTTCTATTCTCGACTGCCAAGCATTCTGCCTTTTAAAAATCACCGAAGTCCTCAAGAAATCCCAAAGAGAACACCTAATATAATTTTAATGCTAAATTCAGAACAATACATACCTGCTGGTCTGCTTAGAATATGTGTACACATTTTTTGGTATTCTCACTAATTCACAAGATCAGTGACTTTGATCACGTAAATCCCTTTTTCCGAACTAATGGACAATATGCAGAAAAAGAACTTTTATTGCTCGTTCTGCCTTGCTTTCGTCCAGCAGTCACTGCTGCCTAAACTCAGCTCTGCTAAATGACCAAACCCACCTACAAGGAGCCTGGCTAATGAAAGGGGGGTGCTTTCTGAACAATAGAAGAATTCCTTTGCATTCAGAAAGCAGAGTTCCCATTAGAACCCAAAATCAGAGAGGCCAGTTTTTACCTCCTCTTTTTTTTTTTTTTTTAAATTGAGATTGTCCCAGCCCTCCTCTACGGTCCAGTGAGACAGTGCTTGTGAAATGATTAAAAAGAACGTGATCTGATCAAGAGGACAGAATAATGGGAAAGGAATGCTAGGTTAGCCACTCTGCTAAGTGCTGGGAAAGAAGACCAGTGCGACCCTTAGCCTATTGTTTTTATTCTCCTCTGCTCTTCAGCCACCTCATAGCACTTGGAGTCTTTATTTACTTCTTTTTAAGCGGGTTAAAAGTTGTCCACTTACAAGAGAATTTGGTAACAATTTACAAATCCTAAAAAAAAAGAAAGAAAAAGAAAAAGAAAAAAAAAGAAAGAAAGGAAGGAAGAAAGAAAGAAAAATCCTTGAATTATATCAAGTTTCCAAAAGGTCATCACTGTCTCTGCTGTGGCCTTTTCCCCATTCCAAATCCTCTATCAATATGTCATAGTGAGTTAGGCAAAGACAAAAGAGAGGCGCAGTGTGAAAACGGCACATATATCTAATCCTGACAAAGCAATGAATAGACCTTCACAAGTATAATTATACTTGTTTATTTGTTGCCACGTACAGAGAACTGATGAAAAAAATCCATCAAAGTGGTATTATGCAGACACCAAGAGCTTCTTTTCTTTGGTTGCTAAAGCCACATTGAGGCTTAAATTCCTTATTGTTAAATTCAGAAGAAAGAAAAAAAAAAGATTTTTGGCTGGAATTTTTTTTTTTTTTTTGCATCAGTTGCTGACAGATCTTTTGTGTACTAGGCTGTATTAGCTCACACCGCTACCTCATTTTTGCCCGTGTTGGAATTCATAATTACAAACTACTGTACACAAGCTTTTAAGAGGGTGTGGTGTGCTGACCAGGAGACGGAGGGAGTGAAATTGCCCTTTTCTCATAGTCTCTCTTTTGATAGATCAAAACACAGGTAATGTACCTGTGTGGAAGCACCATGTACGTCAGAATACACCTTTGATCTCAGTCGTCTCAGTTGGCGCTGGTGGTTTTCTTTAGTCAGCTTTCTCTGCAATTTGCTTATTTTAGTATATGTTTAGTATTTCATTCAAGATTACATAACTTGGTTCCCACTGCAGTATTAAAAATTTTAGCAAGAGGGAAGGCAAATACAAGGATGTCAAAGGATTGAAAATATTAAGTAAAAAGATTTCAAATCCGACTGTTAAGGAGCCATTATGTTCCAAAAGACACTAAATCAAATAACTTAACAAAAGCACATTTTTAGAGGTGGGGGGAGGCTGAAAGAGCCTTTAAAAAAATTTTTTTTTCCTCGCAGGATCGAAATATATCAAAGTAAAAGCAATCTGCATAGTTAATGTTTGTGAGCTTTACAATTTAAAACAGAAAAGCTGTAATTTTTCTTTGCTGGCAATCTGGAAACACTCTGGAGTTAATTACAGCTGATTCCGAGTGAACCACACAAACAAAGACCAGTCTATGTCCAGACAATTATACTGCATTAACCAGCTTAGAGCTTCCTGCTGATGTTTCAGGGCTCTTCTGTTACACCCTTCTACCTTCCCAGCACGAGAGAAAATGCTTCTGCAAGAAGGAATTAATGAAGAGAACTGCAAAAGAATGTGTGACGACCTCTTCTGACACGGCCAAAACTTTCCACCCATGTCACGACAAAGGGGAGAAAGTAATTAAGTTTGAATAGAAGGATGTAACCAAATATATTAAGCATTTAAAACAAGCAAATTTTTAAAGAGGGAGAGTTTATGAAAACAAACATGAGTGTGCAAGTCAACTAAGTCATTTCCCCTTATTTTCCTCATTAAAATCGAAATTAGCTATTCAATGCAGATGTATTTCCTACTCTACAAACAAGACCCTTGTGATTGACACTTGGTGTTCTCTCTCCTGGGCTTGCTCTTCCTCTCCTTTACTTCCCCCTCATTTTCTCTCATTCCCTCTCACATCTCTAAACCTACATGGACTTTATGTGCCAGTTACCTATCATTAAGCATACGTGTTGAAGAACTGAAGAGCAAAGGTACAGTTTGCCTGTGAGTCCAGCAGTTCTTCATTTGTTTAGTTGTGGGAAATGGGAATTTTACTCAGTTTTCGTCACAACTTTAATCAAACTCCAGCTACTTTCCTTAGAGAGAAATCAATAATCTCTCCTTAACCAAATTACACTATTATATGACTCATTTTATTTGTTTGCTTCGGGAAAATTTCATAATCAGTGAGCAAGATGGACCCAATACTTTAGTTCTCCTCTGTAAACAAACTTTGGTACTTCCAACCAATCTCGTTGATTTCTAATTTTCTTATTCTTTCTAATTGAAAATGAATAGTTTGCATTGATGTGAGACAAGGACATGAACTGTAATTATGTTCAGTGCCTCTTTCTGGTTCTTTCTTTGATACTGTTTTGCTAGTATTCCAGCTGACATTGGGGCTTTGTAGTGATTGCTTCATTAAAGGGTAAGGATGTCCTAATCAGCTAAAGCATTACTAGAAAGCTGTTGTTTGCCAATACTATGAGAATATACTGGCTTTTCCCCCCTTTCTTTATAGAAGAAAAAGGTACATCTGAGTGCCTGTTACCCAGCCATACTTAAGTATTAATCATCTTCCTTTTATCTCAAATATGCAAAGTAGGATTAGAGTTAAATGACTATATGATCCTTTTCATTTTTCTTCCCTAAATAAATGCTAATCTACAAATCAGTCATGTGTTATCTTAGTATACATATAAATATACTTTCTGAAAATTTTAAACAGTTGTGTAAATTACACTCAATTTTGTAAAGCATCTCAATAATAGACAATCATTTTCCCTTCATATACTCCTCTCCCTCAATCCATACTATATCTGAAAGTTCAAGTAAATAACACTTCTAAACATAAAGCTTAAACAGGGAGCCCTTTTAGTCTTCCTTGGAAAAACATAGACTGTATCAATCATCTTTAGAAATTTATAAATCATTTTGCCATGTTTTATATGTTTATATTTCCAGTCTTTAAAATGTAATTGACTAATCTCTCTGGCTTACAAACAATGTAAGAGTGTTCAGTTGATAATGATTTTAAATTGTCACATAGTAGCATTTTAAAAACTTACCTTAATTTGTTTTATAAAGAGATACATAACCATTAAATATTTGGCTTCAAAAAGAGATTTACCGGACTAGTGAAAAACATTCCACACATAAATATATCTCATGTACAATGTGGAGACAGCATATTCTAACATGTACATGTTATTTTCTCCTTCTTTTTCTATTATAGAAAATGCATAATTGTACTACAGATACATAAATACTTAAAAGAGAAAACAATTGTATACTTATCTGTATTTCATGATTCCCAAAAATATGATCTCATAACAAATGTAACAATAAGTGTAATAGGGTGAGTACATTCTTATTTTTAAAAAATGTCATTCTTTGCAAGGCTAAACCTACCATAATTATCTTTATAAAGCTAATTACAGGTCAGGTATTCCAGCAAACATTCCTATTCTCTGAGCAATGATTTCAATGATTCCACACGATTTCAAAACAGTTTTAATGAAGAAAGTTACATGTGCAAATCTTAAAATCACTACCAAGTACCTCTTATTATACAATACTCTTAGAGTCTACAAAATACAAGTCTCTTTTTTATACCGCTTTGTAAATACTTTAAATCACTTTATATTATAAACCACATAGGACTAACATACTAGAGAATGTAAGTGTAATGCCAAGTTTTCTTCTGGATGAAATATTGGCAAATTTATGTTTGATCCTTAAGATTAGTTGGTTATTTTATTTCTATTATGAAGAGCCCTTTGTTTGTTTGTGTGCGTGCATGCGTGTGTGTGTGTGTGTGTGTGTGTGTGTCTGTATTTGGCCTGAAAGTTAATTTGACTGGTGTCCATAAGTGAAGTGAGCAATTCAGTAATTAACTTTTGTGTTTTAAATGTATGAACTTTAATTAGATTTCATTATAAACAAACAAACGTCAACCATAATTATAAGCTCCTTGGTTTACCCACATATTATCCCTTTTCAAACAAACTTGATGTCAGACAAATTAAAATCAAGCAGCCAGCAATTTTGAGTTGAATTTTACATGATCTGCTGGTAACCTGATTACTTTAACTTCAATATCATTACAGGAAAAGTATTTCAGGAAAAATAATGACAAGAATTCCAACAGGAGACAAGCTTAATTGTATTGATTCAAAAGATGCATGTTCATAGGAACCATGTTGAAGGAATAATGTTATCTCAAATCTACAGTTTCTATTAAAATCAAATTGTCCAGCATGAAAGAGGCAATTAAGATTAGTGTCTGCAGAACTAGAGATACTAAACTAACTAAATAATTATCTGGGCCCAATTATCTTATACTTTAAGTAGCAAAATACCAGTGTGGAGCAACTATAAGGCATGAGGTTTGCAGGTTTATTTACTGACTGGTGTATCTATTAGGACCAAGAACAAGTGGAGCTGTCAGGACATAATGAAGGTAAATGATTAGTTAGCACCAAGCCTGAACTCTTCTTCAATGCAATAAGAGTTAATTAAAGTTTACCACCAAACATCAACCAAAGCAGGATGTTGATCAGGTTTCAGCATTAAGTGCAAACAGACAATAGTTGGCAGCAATTAGTGCAGCTATCAAATGACATGCAATGATAATTATACATTTAAAACAGCTAAAGAGCTGGGGGAAAAACTAATCAGCTTCTTTGATGACAAATACTCAAAGGGCAGGAAACAGGTATCAGATTATTTCACTTTAACACTGTAAATCAATCGAATTAAACAAGAAAAGGTTGTATGGGTGCATTATCTGGAAGAGAACAGTTCACTGGATTCAAAATGAAATAAATCTGCTAGTATTGGTCTATCAAAGATAAGAACTTTTGTAGCTAAAGAGAATAAGTTACTTTCCAATTAAAGTTTCAGAATGAAGTCTGTGTAAAGAAAGTTTGGACTAAGAAGGTCTTGGATAAACTCAACAATGCAACAAGTATTTCACCATAATTATTGTTACTTAAATTAAGTATTAACTTCCACCTTAAAACGCTATTCAAAAGTACATTTTGCCTGAATCTTATCGTTGTATACTCAAATATTATTTCCCCCAAAAGCTTTCAGATGTTAAGAGCGAATTTTCTTAAGGCAGCCAAATTTAAAACAAAAGTCTTATATACATATTTAGTGTATTGTATTCCAAGTCTTTCCTTGATGCCATTCAAACCTAGGACTTCAATCTTGCTGAAATCAATGAGCCTGAATTTAACACCGCCCTTAAAACAATGGTTAGAAGTCACCTCATTCTTTTCCATAGTTTCTGGCCTGCATCCTAGAGCATAACTCTAGAAATAACGCCCATCTTCATGACCCCACCTCTCCATCTTCCCAACTAATTCTGTTATGCTAAGGATTTGTACACAGTGCTGGCTAATCCCAATATTTCCCTGGAGCTAAATCTAAGCCATGGCTGACTCCCAGGGCAAAAATGTCTCTCTCCAAAAGCCCTTTCGCCCCCTTCAGCACTCATACACTCATTGGTCTTGACATTTTCACTTCAGCCATGACAAATGAGCTGATGACTCTGATGTGATTGCATGGGAGGATGGCTTTATCTAAAGATATATCATTAACTCTCATCACCATCTCCTAATATGGCTCTTCTGGGTTAATGTGTTGTGAAAATTTGAGGAAATTTTTGTGTAAATATATGCACTTTAAGTAGTAAGAGACCAACTTCATCAAAAGGAGAAAAGAGAAGCCAAAGTGGACAGGATCAGGGGAGGGAAAAAAAGACTAGTGTTAACTAAATGTTGCTCTGGGGATTTAAGTAACTCTACTCAACCTCTGCCCCAGTGCAAACCAGCCAGCTGACCGTCTCTTAAAGGTCCCTTCTCTTCAACATGGGTGGCTGGAACACAGCGTAATTTGTAAAGTGACACAAATAAAGCTTCTCAGATAAACATGGCTAATCAATTGGCAAGCCCATGTCTTTATTTTTATGCCAGTGTAGTACCTAGTTGATTCTCAAACCCTTAATTTCCCATGTTATTCAATTTCTCTAAATTCATTTTAATAGGGAAAGGGGTTGTCAAAACCCATTTTACTCCAAGATCATTGTATTCTTCAATTAGAAAGAAGCAGTATTTTTCCACCTATTATTAAATGTGAAACTTTTCAAGCTCCAAAGGAGAAGGGGAAAGGGAGCCTTTCCATTTAGCATAAATACCACAACCTTTAGGTTAAGTTAGAACCCGAGGTCCAGTTTTGCAGGTCTTGTTATGTATACTATGGAGTTTACAGAGTAGACACTTGTTATAACCTCTTCTCTCATTTCTTCTGAGAACACACAGCCAATCAGAGTCAACTGTAGCATAACAGACCTCAGGAAAGGAGGTCAGGCTTTGAGGTAAAGTGCTATTCACTCTTGGACCATGCAAGGAGCTCTTTATTCCTGTTCTTATTGGCATCAGCCCTCCTTACTAGAGCAAGAACAAAGCCAAGTGCTCGTGTGAGGTTTATGAATAAATCAGAGGTGAGCCACTGGAAGAGCTGCCCATGATTTCCTCGCTGACAGTGAGCACTTAAACAGGCTTTCTATGACCAGGGACTTCTGGCAAACCATAATGATCCCTAATCTGCACCCTGCTTCATTTCAAGAACTAAATGACCCACCCATTTTTCCTGCAAGTTTTCACCTTTCAAGCAATTCTTGTCCTATCTCAAGCAGCTTGACTTTAAAATCCCAGAGCAGTCAGCTTGTGCTGTGGTCATCACAGAAATTGTACCCGCGGAAAAATCTTCCTTTGCTTGGAAAAATTCCACAAATAAAAAAAAAATCTCCAGCATAACGGAAATTATTCTCACATTAACACTGCAGAATCTTTACATATGGGAGCAGCTAAGCCAACTAAGGTGAAAAATACTAAATGATTTGCCGAAGGGCACATACACATTAGATCTGACTAGCAAGACCCTGGAACTATGTGATAAATTTCCCAGGAATTTCTCTGAGCTTCAGTTTCCTTATGGGTTAAACAACATGATTATGCTATATCCCTTCTGACTGCAACAATCTATGGTTCTAATATAAAAACCCATTCAGATGGCACTGAAGATAGTTTTCCCTATGGAGTTTTCCAAGATAAACCCAGATGTTTTTAAGGTTGTTTACTTCTTCTCCAGAAGATTTCAAGAAGAGAGGCAGATTCCAGTAGAATAGTGAACTGAAGTTTTCTATTCACATTTTTTTTTAAAATGTTTTATTTATTTCTAGGAGAGAGAGAGAGACAGCGTGAGCAGGGGAGGGTCAGAGAGAGAGGGAGTCACAGACTGAAACAGGCTCCAGGCTCCGAGCTGGCAGTCAGCACAGAGCCCGACGCGGGGCTCGAACCCACGAACCGCGAGATCATGACCTAAGCGAAAGTCGGACGCTTAACCGACTAAGCCACCCAGGCGCCCCTCTATTCACATTTTTAATTAACTATTATTCATTGTATCATTCATTCAACAGCTACTTTCTTGAGCACCAAGGATTCGCCAATAACGTCCGTCACAATAGTGATTAAACAGACTAGGTTGCTGTCCTCATGGAGGCTGAAATTTATTTGAGGAAACACTTAAACAAGCATCATGAAAAGTGCAAAGATGCTAACTGTTTTTCTCTCAGTGAAATATATCATTACCTTATCAGTATTCGATAAAGGCTTAGCTTTATATTAGTGTATTTCTTGTCAAGTCCAGGGCCACTTATAAATGACCAGAATACAGGCAAGGCACACATTTTATTTTTAAGAAAAATTTTAACAGAGATTTTGAGCCACACATAGTAAGCAAGAAGCTAACTCAAAGCTAAAAAGTTATAATCCAAGCACATTTACATTTCCCATAAAAATACAAACAATAATTTTAACTGTGTATCTTATACATTTCACAATGGGAAATTATTAAGAATTTTTTTAAAAATCCATAGTAGAAAAAGATTTTTGTTTTAGATAGTCCAAAAATTGTATTATAAATTTATTAATCTTTGTCATGAATCTGATCATCTTTGAACCTGGCTACTCCTCTGATGAATAATGCATTATTATAAAACGATAAAGGGTTGTGATCTCCTCCAACAGATAAGCCAGCCTCTCATAAGTTGGCTATAAAGTCCCTGAAGAAAATTTAAAGTTGCACCGTATTACTGGATTATTAATAACTGGATCTCTTCTCTAAGTGGGTATAAATCTTGATCAACAGGGTGCCATGTAATAGGATCTATACTCCTTTTGTTGCATATCAACATATCAGAATACCAAAAATATGGAAAGGTATTTCTATGGCATCTAATCCAGTTTTTGGAAACCCTCTTATTCAAAGGCTTTCAAACAGGCTGGGTCAACAAGACTGAAATAAGTGTTGTGGTATCATCTATTATTGCATATAATGGACAGTCTGGGATCTTGAGTTCATGTAGATAGACTAAGGTCTGAATTATTTAAAAACTGTTCCTGTGCTAATTTGCTGCTTAGAAAAAGAACCCAGAAATGCATTAAACGTCTAAAAGCCCTCAAAACCAAAACAACTCATGAAGATGGAGCGGTAGAGGTGGAGGACTATCCTCCTAGATGCCATCGAGGTATCTGTCACTAAGAATATACCTTTTATGCACACCTGCTTCCTAATTTCTATTTGCATTTATCGTAGGAGAGAGGGCATCGCTACTCACAAGACATACGTTGACTTGCTTTATCGAATCCTCTTCAGTTGAGCATGACATTAAAACCAGCTATTGAAAATAAAGAAAAAGGGACCCTAGGGCATCGGACCCTGTCACATTGACTTATTTTAATGCTCACAATACTTTAATGTTATGTAATCTCTACAACAACTTTGAGATACAAATGAGGACATTGAGGCTTAGAAAGATAACATCATTTGGATAAGGTGATCCATTCTAAGAATTTAACTCAGGTGGCTAGTAGCTCGAACACAATTTCTACTGGTCATTGAGTGGTCAAAAATGGAGTAGATTTTCACATATCTATAGCCTAAGGTAAAATAAATTCATTTAAAAGGAATCCAAAGTAAATAAACAGAATCAAAAGAATGTCTGTTTTTTTACTGTCATTCTCTCTGCACTACGCTATCTTTAAAACGTCACAGCACTGTCTTCACTTACTTTTCCTACACGAAATAGAAATCTTGGTCTTCAAAACACCATGTTCATGATTATTAGGAAAACATTTTAAGTCACTGGGGTTATCAGGACTTTCATGAATCATAAATTCATCTTGATCATTCAGAGCACCTCGTCTGACCTAACTAACCCAAAAATATGTTTACGATCCCGGTGATAAGATGCCATCCAGAGTGTACTCGTACTTGCGTTTGTCTGCACCGCACATTTTCCTTTTCTTCTCTATTTCCAAGACCACATCCAGTCACAGAACAAACCCTTTTCCAAGCAGCCAGTACAGCTGTGTGACCACTGGTCCTAGAGTTGAGATATCTGAATTCTTGTCCTGACATTTTCCTACCTTGTTTGGTAATTCAGTGGTCATCTCTCCTGACTTCAATATCCCATATTTTAAAATGAGCTGGCCGAACTGAATAACTAGGGTATTCTCAGGCTTTAGCCTTACAAACCTACCTGTTCTTTTCTGTTGTGATCATGTTGGCCAGTTCCTAGAAAATGAACGGAATTTGGTCTACAGAGGGAAACTTTCACAGGCTACCCCTAGGAATGCACCTACATCTAAAAAGGAAAGAGAGACAGTAACATGGAAAGAGGGTGGGTGTGTGTGTATACTCCTAGTTTGTATATACTACACCAAAGAGATGACTTGTTCTCAATTAAGCAGTGGGCTCAGAAACTTTTAAGTATTACTTGCACTATTCCTAACTGTATGGGAAAAAAGTACTCAGAACTGTATTTTAGAGAATCCACATTAAGAAAGCCTTTCAGATTTAATGAAGGTACTTTGGGAAATGATTGGACTTCTTCAATTTACTCTTCCAAGCATGTGAATTTTAAGATTCTCCATAAACTTCCCTCTTACACAGTTTTGTTTTGTTTTATTTTGTTTTGTTGGTAACAGTACAACCAGGTGGCACACACCAGCTCTCATGTTTTTGTATTTTAACCATTGTTAAGGCTATGGATTTCCTTTCTTCTTTACAGTGAAGGAAAAGAATTTTATGGACAGTTATAAAATGCATATTTTAACCGAGAAGTCAATTTTCCCTGGTTAAAATGATTTAGATCTGAGTAAATACTTGCAGAATGCTTTCTGTTTTTACAGCTAGAGCACAATAGAACCTATAAACTTTGTCTTCAGAGGTATGTGCTATAGTGCGTACCATTCAGAAATTATCAACTGCGCACTGTTGTATCCCCAGGACAAGCAAACTTGAGAAATGATCAGTCACCTAAATACATGATGCTGGGTGTGACCTCTTGACCTGAATGACTAAAACACCTACTCAGGACTTGTCGTGGACCAGCGAGGCCTTATGACATATTAACCATGTCAAGCTGCCCAAATTCTTAAATGTTGTTTGTTTATTTTTTCGATCTCTAGAATGTTAAAGTGGCTAATTACATCAGAGGTAAGTTGCTTGCCAAATAGGACTTCAGTGTTAGCCGTTTTTTAAGTAAGTTGTGTGCATACATTCAAAAATAGCTCAAAATGGCAAATAGTTTATTTCGCTCACAAACCTTTCAGAGAGTAGGAAGTAGAGAGCTGCCATTCCTGGGCTGAGGATTGTATGTCAAACGTGAAACCCTATCAAACTTTCAAGGCAACTTGTGAACCTCTGAAACTAGGGAATTAACAGAACATCAAATCCAGCAAGATCACAGGGGCACAATCCTTATGCAAGAAAATAATGCCATTGAGCCCTCATTAAAAGACCATTTCGTCCTTAGCCATCAAAGACTGTGAGTGCACTAAGATCTTGGTTATATCATCAGGGATAACTAAAACAAGTGCCAAGAGAAATTGTGCACTTTTAGTTCTCACATGTGTCCATCTGTTCACATATAAACATATATTCTGCTTTCTGTCTGATTCCTAAAATCTTGATATCAGAATACCCTGGGCTTTTGCCCATTTCCTAAGAATGCAGACATCACATAAGCTACTATTAACCCATGTGTGATCCACTTCCATGGTGGCTGGAAAGCTGCCAGTTACAACACATGGTGCTTGGTTAACAATGTCTTAAAATATAAATGAATTTATTTTTTAAATTAACACATTTTTCTTATGGAAATACTTTAATAAGCCCTTCTGCATGTAAAATAGCCTCCATGTGGATTTTTTTTTGTTCTTTTAAGACTTTTTGCAAGCATATCATAAAGTTAACCATAAAAGTTTCTGAAACAATCCAGAATTTCTTGACAAATTTTTAAAAGGACTCCAGTAAAGAATTTTGGTGACTTTATATAACAAAGATCAAATGCTTTTCCTTTACAATGTTCTGCACTCAAGAGGCAACCCTTATACTTTAATTTACGTGAAAACACTTCTGATTTCCCAAGTTTCCATGTAACTGTCTTAATAGGACCTCAGCAACTGAACTGCTAAGGTGATGAGGCCAAGAGGGGTTCTACTCTCTAGGAACAGAACACGTTAGGTTAAGGTCTGGTGGGATCATTCAGTCCTGCTCTGGGGCAGCCATCCACGGCTCATCTGTGGTGAACCCCAAACCGGAAAGAGCTTGTTTAAAATGTATACACATAAATAATTATCCACACGGCATTTGACTTACGTCCGTACAAAAGAACCAATTCCCACCTTCGAAGGCCTCTCAACACTTCTGGGATTTTAACCACCCCAATGATGGCCGAAGGAACATCCTTAAGAGCCCTGACCATGTTGTCAACTGATAGCCAGGTGCAGCTCTAACTAGTGACAAGAGAAAACCTTACTGCAAACGTTTCCAAAAGTGAACGTACAATACTTAGACGCGTTCAAAAAGACTTATCTCAGAATGAAATGCGCAGTGCACCTACGAAGCAACAGGAAGATGAATTGAATCCTAAGAAAATAACTCTGCACCCTCTTCGACTAACCCCTCCCAACCACAAGAGCCGATGGGCCACTTATAACACTTCACATTGCTGAAAGTCAGGACACACAACTCTTTCCCAAATGAAGCACTCTACCGATTGAGAACTATTTATAGCCTATGGGGGTGGTGGAGGGACACCCTATATTCCATCAACATAAATTAAATATCCACACCACACTCGTGGCCTCCTCTGAAGTAACTGCTTTTGACAGCAAAGTGCTGGGAATTCTTGATGCCCAAGAGTCAATATTTGGCGAGCCTGGCATGTTTCTGAAAACTCTTCTACGTACAAACTTCTGTTTATCATCCCCTAGCTGCACAATTATCCTCCATAGTACTTCCCAATGACGATGGAAACACCGGGCACCTTATAAGTTGCTGAAATCTGAGCCCCTGCTTGTTTTCTCAAGTCTTGGACAAACATAACTTTAGAGAGAGCAGAGCATAGGCATAAAGAAAGAGGGGCCTGCATTTTCATCTTCTTTCATCTTAGTCATTCAGTCAGCCATTCAGAACCCTATTCAACAGAGCTTTTCATTATGCAAAAAAATGCTAATCCTTTTCCGATGCTTTCACACTTGTATAAACCCCCATTCCTTCAACTGAAAAGCAATTATATCAGTTTACCTTTCTGTCAAAAACAGGATTAATATTCCAATAACAGAATCTCCTTTCTTTTCCTATCTTTTTGCTTTAGGAAACCAGAGATTATTAGTTGAGGCATTCTTAGGACAAGAATACATTATTTTAAATATGATTGTGTTAACCAATGAATGGAAAAAAGGAGAATGATCATAAGAAGAGAAAGTCCCCCAGCACACCGCAGAACTCTTTTCTGTGACAGAACTGACCTTCCCTTTGCAGATGCCCAAAGAGACTGAGACTCACTCTGGTCTATTAATCAGAAACAAATTATGAAAGAATGTAGCTGGACTGGTTGACACTATCCTGCCTTGGGAGACTCAGTAACAGCCTAGTAACAATGTCCTCTTCATGGGTAATGAACAGCCATGACAAATGGGGCAGAGAAACTATTTATTTGCATATGCAAATTCTCACACAAGGGAAACATGTACAAACAAGTGTCATTGTAAGGTGGATTAGGCAAACAACGCTTTCTTTTTAGGACCTTCTGCAGCCCAGAACATTAGTCAGCACAATTAAACCAGTCTCCATGGAGACTAATGAAATTTCACCATGGCATGAGTTAAATTAGATAGCTAGTTATGTGTTTCCACAATCCAACTTGAAATCCATTATTGTTTCAGAACAATACAGCAATTGTGCCTAGCTGATCTTTGCCAGCTCAACAAGCTCCTAAGTTGACAATTTGCATATGTTAATATAATTAAGCACTAATTACATGAAACTTGTACATATTCACATGCACTTTCCCTGGGCGCTTTTCAGTTTGAACCTTGGCCAAGTCTTTAACCCTTAGAATGGTCTTAGAGGATAAAAACTCTGCCTGTGGGTACAGCCTCTAGGCAGACACAGAAAGGCTCCTCATTTATAAACACGAAGCTTAACCTGGCTTCTCATATTTCTAGCAACAATGACAGAAAATATTTTGTGAGTGTGGTAGAGACCAGAAATGAGGGAAAAGGGGGAGTGGATTAGTCTTGAAAGACTTATAACGAGTATCTTCTCATAGAAAAGCAATAATGTTCATTTCAAGAAAATGTTAAGAATTTGCTCTCACTGACATTGTGGAACCTTGGAAGATGAAAATGGTTTGACAACAGCAAAAATAGCAAGTAGGACAGGAAAAGGGAGCGTCGGCACCTAATGAGCTTTACATAAATATATGCAGAGGCAATTAAGCAATGTTAATTACTATGACAGCAGTTAATTGAATATAATTAGATATTTTAAGCCACTGAATAAAGCATAGTTAAGATTAATTTTATTGAGATTAATTGTAAATAAGGATAGATTAACTCTATGTTTTGACAGCATAAAAAGTAGTTCTGCAAATTAAGCAGGAGCGTGGCCACCAGTCCAAAAATCATATATTATTTTAATGTCACACCTCAGAATCATCCCCTCAATAAACATGACTTTTCAAACCCAAACAGACAGGAATCTTGAAGAAAAACAAACAGCTTGCAGAGATTAAAGAGCCTTTTGTCCTTTTTCATGTGCATTTCTTTTAACAGACTAAATTAAGCGAGTCTGGTGTACGTTTTTTAGGAAGGAACATTTCACACTGAATGGAAAAAATGTTCTATCACATATGAAATTCGTGCAGCTGTGCGGAACTTGGTCCAGATGGTTTTAGACTATAAACCACCACCAAATGATAGACAGTAGGCCTTCCCAAGATTATGTGATAAAGTCACAATCTTTTATTTTGACCTCCCAAATTTCTGCTTTGTATTATTTCCAATCAAATTGCATATTTTCTTTTACAAATGTGTTTCCCCAAGAGGGTTAAAAGAAACAGTGTGCCCACTGAGCACTGGAAATGAGTGTACAATGAATTGGAGAAGGCCTCCTTTAACAGATATCAGCTAAATCACTCAGCCACAAAATGCAATGATAGCTGTGACAACAATGTATGCAGATGACAACACTTGATTATTACTCTTACAAACAGTGGTTTCTGGAAATGTTTCTTAGGAAAATACTGCTGAATGAAAATCCCTCCCAAATACTTTCACACCAAGCCAATTCATGCATAGTCCTTAAGGAAATTAACACAGTCCTCAGGAATGCTGAACAAATCACTAATAAGAAAGGAACTTCAATTGATTTTGAAATAAATCAATAGGTGATTAACATAATATTTTTAAAGCAGCAGGATGTGTGTGTGTATTGCATAAACATATATATTATATTTCCAATACCTCTTAGCTCCTAATCGAACAAGGGCTTTATGCTATTGAGCACGCCTCTATACCACCTCACAACTTCCTTAGTATGCCCTTAGTCTTTATAACGAAAATCCTAAAATGGTCTGTGAAACAAGACTACGACAAGCCATTCTGCAGTGAAAGATTTTAAATCATCCAGCCTCTTCTAATAGACTTGAGACTTATTGAGGTAGAAACCATAAAAAATGAAGAAGGGAAATTTAATCCCTGAAATATTGATTTGCACATTAATATCATATAGGCAGAGGGCAATTTGGCTTCGTGGAAATGACACATTGTCGACCCTTGGTGAAGTCAGAGCCAATCTAACTGCTGAACATGTCTGAATCTCAAGAGTTATTAAGGGCTTCCCTTCTTGCCTTTATGACTTTTCTTCAGCCTACCAATGCAATCTTAAATGTATTATCTTTAAGAAATAATTGTAAAACCTCAGGGGTTTTCCAGTTAATGGAAGGGAGGCCAAACCACATCAGATTCTGAAATGCAACATTAAACCCTTGCAATCAACAAAACCACCTCAATTCTCATCCATCCAGTGGAGGATCTAATATTGTTATTAGAGATAATCAAATTTCATTGTGTAAATTTAGGCTCATGGTCAGAATGAAAGCAGTAAATTCTGCAATATTAAACAGCGATTTTCTCAGCATCCTTTATGCTTTCCTTTGCTGGTGCAGCATCTTTAAAAATAATCCAACTAGCTCAAAATTAATGAACAGATTTGGGCTCATCTACTAAAAACTGCCAAAGAGTACAATAGAGCTGGACATGTTTCCTTCATTTTTAACTTTTAGTGGCAACTTTCACTTCCTAGACCCAGAGCCTCCTCTCCCTGTCTAACCCCAGTTGGTGCTATTGCTTTGACTTACACAGCTGGTTTACCTGACCTTTCTTTGTTCCTTAGGTACATTTCACTTTTCAGATTTATGGTATTTCTCCCATATTTCATTGGCTCTATCTTCATTGCCATAAAAATGAAAACACTCAAATATGACTTTACTTCTTTAAATCCAAAAGCAACCAGCTATTGAATAAATACACAGTGATGCTCTCTCCTCAGTTTACGCCATAAATATTAAAACCATTTTTAAAAAATAACTATATAAACCTTTATGATCCCCACACTGAAGCCAGGTGCAAGAGGTTAAAACAGCTGGCTAGCCATCTTTTATTTTTGTGTGCCTTCCTGCTGATTGAAACCGCAAACGTTGAAAACTATCAAATATTCCCTTAAGGATTTTCTTTTTAAGACCAGGAAGGAAAAAAGAAAACCTTCATTTTCTGTAATATGCTCCTCTGTGGAGAAGAAAAACTCTAAAACACAATCAGTCACAGAGGTAGTGAAATAATTCCAAATATCTCCTTTCTGTTGCATTTAAACCATCATTTCCAACAACTTCTATACACAAAGTGTTTTTTATTCTTCAGCTAGAAAAGAGAAAAGAGGGGAAAAAAGAAAGAAAGAAAGAAAGAAAGTCTGAGCTTGCTCTGTCAGTTTTGCCCGTAAATATAAAGTAAAACAAATGTTGATGGCACCGAGGGTGTTACATACCCGGGCTGTGTTTTTGCATTGCTCTCAATGGAAGCGATCGATGCCCGTGTCACTGTCGCGTCCCAATCGCAGCCAAGTCTCAGCCTTAATCTAAGCAACACCCGAAAAGGCAGCGGCAGCCGCAGCCTCTCCCTGACTCTTCCATCCATCCACCCAACTAAAAATATAATACTACATATGAGCTTTTNGCCCCCTCCTTCTGTCTCTTGTCTCTCTCCTCTCTCTCTCTCTCTTCCTCTCTCCTCTCTCTCCTCTCTGTCTCTCCTTTTGCTATCTACATGATCCTTGATTAAACATGGAACAGAGTTATTAAAAAAAGGGGGGGGGAAGNGGGGGAGAGGGGCTCCAAGCCCCACCGAGCAACGTCCAAACTTTCAGAGGGTGAGTGAGAAGAAAGGGCCATCCCGATCCGGGGGCGGGGGCGCGGGGCGGCCGGGGGGCCTGGCCGNCAGGGAACAGGAGAGAAAACTGCTCGGCCAAACGTGGACGATCCGCCGCTTAATCCAAAAGTTAAATCCCCCAAAACGCAGCCCCCCCCCAAAGAAAGTGGAAAATCAGGTCCCTCGGTGCCCCCTCCCTCTTTCAGCGGAGCAAATCCTTGAGCCAAAAAAGGGGGAAAGAGATAGAAAGGGGGGCAGAGCGGAAGAGATGGTCGGGATGAGGGGATGTGTGCGAGAGCGAGCGGGAGCGAGCGAGCTAGGGGCAGAGAGGGAGAGAGGCGGAGAGGGAGAGAGAGGGAGCGAAATATCAAAGATTGTGCAAGATCAGGCTGGAAAGATAATCGATACTCGACCTAAATTTAACACAAACTACTCAATAAAAGTTAAAGAAAAAACTTACTTTCCATTTCCCCTGCAGTTCCTACTCGATCTTCGCCTCTTTTTTGTTTTGCTTTTATTTTACTTACAGCTGATCACATCCAAGTAAAACGAGAGGGTTCATTAAAAAAAAAATAAAAAAAATAAAAAAATAATCCTCGAACTTTATTGGGTGAAAATAAAAACGCTGAAGCAGAAAGTGGGGGGCATGGAGCGGTCCTCGGGGGTCCGGGAGGAGTTAAAGCATGTGCCGACCGCGGTCTCGCTGTTTGGTTGTGAAGGGGTTGGGAAAAGGAGGAAAGGAAATGAAAATCCGATATGTCTTTATTCTGCTAATTATTATCGTTTTAGCCCTGTTTAAAAAAATGGCTGATTAAGTTGAGTGCGCATGTCTTTGTGTGTCTATTCCCGATATGCACTCTGGGAATGAGAGAGGAGAGTGAGGGAGAGGGAGAGGGAGAGGGGGGGAGAGAGAGGTGTAATTAGTGAGGTGATCAACATTCCCCAGACTGCAAATGACGCGCAGCCCGACTCGGAGCAGCCCGGGAGCCTAGCGGCTTCCAAGGCTCGGAGCGCTGCGGCGGGAGCCCGGGACGCTGCGACCGCGGACAGGGCAGGGGCTGGGGACCTCCAGGGCACACANCACACACACACACACACACACACATTCTCTCCCCCCTCTCCTCTCCTTCTCTCTCTCTCAGCAAAAAGCGAGAGAAAATAAAACACAAATACCACCAAAGCAATGCCCTTTAACCAGTTGGAAAAAATGTTTTTTTTTTTTAATTTTAATGAGTCAAAGTAATTACTCTCGGACCAGAGATTTGTTAACCAGGGAGCTTTAAGGAGAAATGTAAGTTAGAGTAAGGAAGAGTTTTTCTCTGCTTAATTTATTCTGCTGTGTACAAGAACGCATTTTAATGGTGAAATACGGGGCCTGAGCAAATATGCAGATGTATGTAAATAAAGGGTGCCTGGCAGTGTGCAAACACCACTTGGCCCAGCCTATTTCAAAGGAAGGATTGCTCTCTGGATCCACAGGCACCCATTTAGACCGGAATCTTTCGCTTGCACACTCAGGAGAGAAAACCCAGGGCATGGGAGATGGCAGCGGTTAGTTGCGCCAAAGTAAACTTTCAAATGAGAATAAGTGATGGGTGCAAGGGTGATAGTGGGGATATGATTCCAGCCTTTATGTAATATTTTTGAATATTTTATCAGAATTGCATAAGTTCAATGTAATAGCTTTAAGAAGACTTAGGGGAAAAAAACCTTTCATCTTGCAAGTCTGTTGAATTATCTTTCTTGAAGCACATTATGATGAATTTTAAAACCCCACTACAGATCTCATTAGAATGAAATATACTTGGTATTTTCTGGTGCAAAATTTAAGGTGGCTGATTCTCATTTGAAAATCTAATTATCTCTTTCCAATATTACAGATGTGAATATGAGTGACACTTTCATTAAAAGATAATTAACTAAAACTAGGAATAGACATACTTTTAAATACCCCCTACTGAATATCTGAATATGGAATACACACACACACACACACACACACATTTATATAATCCCTTGCTACTCAGATAGCATCTTGATACACTGCTACACCACAGGTCACAAATAGACACTATCCATAGAATGTTTCAAAAATATGAATTCTAGAGAAGGTGAAAGTAACAAACCAAACCAGCTAAAAACAGAAAATACTTGCAATGTCCAGCTTCCTGGACAGGTGAGGCATCAGCTGCCTTTGAGTTGACAGGCCTTTGAAGTTTTGGATCGCCAGGATCTGCTTCAAAACCTTGTCTTAGGCCTTAAGCACCAGATCTACCAAATACCAACAGAAAGGTTTATCGCACAAGCACTAAGAACAACAGAGGCTGCAAACATGCATCTTTCTGGGCCTGAAACCTTGTGTTATCAGGGAACATTTGGAAAATCCTACAACTGATGCAAATGGCATTAAAAACCACATGAGACACCTGGGACGATAAAAGCATAGTCCTCAAAAGAGCAGACCTAGGCCCAAATCAGGAAAGCTAGATGCCTACAGCAGCTGGCTAAGGTTACAATGAAAGTCCAGAGGCTTGGAGTGGAGAATACAACCTAGATATGGTCTTTATTAAGAGAAAAAAGCAAATCACCACCTTAGGAATCTTAAGTCGATACATGTACTAGTGTAGTATAAACCAGGGCTACTAAACGTTAACAGAAAGAAAATCATCTACCTCTCCAAAGACTGCATTCTATTTTAAACTTATTAGGGAAGAAATCTGCTCAAAGTGTATGGCTTACTAAGATTTTCAAGTTACTTTGTTTACGGTCTTACCTTTACACAGTAACTGTGTCATTGGCGTGCTGTCTGATTGCACCCCAGTTGAGTTTATCCATGTGCTCTAAGAAATATACATGGCCACGGTGGTAAAATTTTAATTCTCTGTAACTTGCAAGTGAAGAAGGTGTTTATGTAGCATTGGTGTTTACAGAAAAACACCCCAGAGAGCAAAAATTCTGGCTTTAAAAAACTATTTGAGGTGTGTCTTGGGGAAGGGGGTGGGGGCTTTTAAAAAGACTGAGGGGAAATGAAGGCAGGGAGACTTTCAGGTTCAAATCAGAAAAGATCAAGCCCTTTGCGGGAGAGGGCTCCATGTACAAGCTCACTGATGGAAAAACCATTTCCTGCGATTTCAGACGGGTAAATGCGTATGATGAAGGAAACACCTGAGAACAATAAGTCTGTTTCAGGCTCAGGTGAAGAAAGGGGTCTATTTCTGGCATGGAAGAATAGGGAAATGATGATCATTTCGTTTTCAAGTTCTCCTTTATTTCTTTTGCCTTTTTCTCCCTGAAACATCATCAATAACATTAATGTCATTAATGTCAAAACACCAAACGTCAAATCAGGAAAACCATTTAAAAAATTTGGTGGCTATTTCTCCTCTACGCCCCCCATCCCTCTCATTTCTTGGAAAAAATACACCTCTCTCTTCTTGGAAAATACACCTCTCTTCTCCTCTCTCTTTCCCCCTCGGTGGGGGTGGGGGGAGCAGTTATTGAATTCTAAGTGAGAAAACAAAAGGAAGGAGGATTTGTAAGGGGAGCGCTCACTTTTGCAGTCCCTCGTGCTAGCGAGTATTCCCTCCTAGCCTGTGTGTGTGTGTGTGTGTGTGTGTGTGTGTGTGTGTGTGTGTGTGTTCTTTTTAATCGCCTCTTTCTCACCCTCTTTCACCTCTTTCCTAAGAAGAGAAGCTGGGGTGAGGGTCGGGGGTTAATGGGCTGAGGGGACGGGGCCGAGAGGGACGAGCGCGGAGTCAAGAGTTCCCTCCAGGGCTCGGCCTGGGAGCGCGCCCGCGCCAGGAGGGTAGCCGGGGAGCTGCGGCCGCAGGTCTGCGCGGGGTGGGCCTGGAGGCGCAGAGCGCAGCACCTTTGACCCTGCCCCCCCCCGCCCCTGCACGCCCCCATTCCGCTGTGCCTACACTCTGCGCGAACCCGCTGCTGCCTCCAGGAACGTTCGGCTACTTTTTATTTCAAAGTGAAAGGAGCAGAGGTCTCCCTGCTGTACCAAGAACTTTGTCTACACCCTCTTCCAGACTCCAGGGCTACCCCAGACGAGACGAGCCCACGCCGGGGCGCCCGGACCCCGACGCCCAGCCCCGAGCTGGGGGAGAACCCAGAAGGGACACCAAGTGGTTAGGTGTTGAGTGTTGAAAGCAAGGAGTAATTAATACTCAGACAAAAGGTAATTTCCACTTCTAGACTTTTCCTTGGCGTGTGTTTTATTAACCAAATCCATAACGCGGACACTCTTGGACTTGACAGTCTCTTTAAGGAGTCGTCCGCTGTGCGTTCCCCGGTCCCCCCGCCCTGCCCTCAGCATTTCCCTAGCAAACACCCCACCTCCCTCTCCCTCCCGTCCCGCCAGCTCGAGACCAGCCCCAGCCCAAGGGGAAAAGGTTCCCAGTCTTTTGACCGCGCATCCGGGGTCTATAGATGAGCTCAGTTTGAAACGAGGTATTACAAGATTTCAGCGTTAGGAACCCTTTATATCACCGCAGACACTTTCAGATCCTCAGCCCCCCTCCTTCCTTTTTTTTTTCTTTTCTTTCTTTTTTTTTCTTTTTTTTTTTTTTTTTTTTTTT
>NW_027527951.1:374383-377437 GCF_008692635.1 Crocuta crocuta
TTTTTTCTTTTTTTTTTTTTTTGGTTGGGTCTTCTCCACCCGGGGGCTATTTAACAAAGGCAGTCTGTTAACTAACATTTTTAACTCAGCAACTCCTTTCCAAACACACTTAAACTTGATACCAATGTCTGTCATTTTGTGAGTGGGGACGTGGGGTGTGTGTGTGTGTTTGTGTGTGTGTGTGTGTGTGTAAGGCCAAGACGTGAAGGTGTCAGTGAATCTGAAAATGCAGGGCTTATTTGGGAAGGTGTCACAAACACATTATATTTACTATGAAATAAATCAAGAAATAGTGNAGAATGGACACTCTCTTTGATGGTGCGAGTGAGCTAGATGAAATGAAATTCAGAAAGGAAAGACATTTTAAGTGTGTATGTGTGTGTGTAGCATTGTGGGCAGTTAAATCTGTCGTTCTCTGATTCTCTCCTCTCCCCCCACCTGGCTCTTATCTCCTTTGTGGTCTTTTTTGTCACTAAATGCCCCCATCTTGATCCTGGTCTCTATCTGTACTTCCATATTTCTGTATATTTTTCTCTTTCTAACCAAAGTCTATTTTTGGTTTATACTTTTGCAGTAAATCTGTTTTACCTTTTTTTCTCTGGAGGTTCTGACCTGGTTTTGGAGTATTGGGGTGGGGGGGCAGTCATTATTATGTAAAGTTAGGTACCTGTACGGTACGGAATGGGGAAAGGGGGAGGAGTTATAAAGGGTCTAAGGAGGGAAGAATTAAGGGAGGGGAGAAGGGATAGGGGGGAAGAGGGAGAGGGAAAATTCAGACACCCTCTGGCCTTTCAGAGGTCAGGGCTCAGACAGTGCTGTGACCTTCTTTCCCTCTAGGCAACCAGCCCAGTGTTTATAAACAAAATCAGGCGGGGCTCTCCCCAAACAATAGCACTTCACTAACTTCACAAGCACTTCTACAGCTCTTATGCAAATTAATGAGGACTCCGTATCACTTACCTCTACACCCCCCACCCCCTCAGCTCGAATATACACACATCCTGCACCCAAACCCAGGATCACAAGCACACCCTTCTCAAAACACATGGAGATGTTTCCAGCAAACATATCCAGCAAAATTTTTACATTTCATCTGGGGAAGAGCTCTAAGAGACAACGACGCAGATGGGGAAAGAGAGATAAGTGGGAAAAGAAAGAAGTGAGATTTCGCTGAATAGAAGATAAAGTTGTGATCCTTTTAAACCAAAAACATCTATATCTAGTCAAAACAGTGCTGTATAGACAATGCACTAAACACTGGCTACCGAATAGAATTATTTGAAAACAAGACATTACATTCATCCCAATATCCACATATCCAAGACAAAAGTACAGATCTTTATAACTGAAGAAAAGCCACCACCTCTGCATGTAACATCCCTAAATATTAGACACAAAATCACCATTAAATCCTGCAGCAAACAAACAGCCCATCTGATCTAAGTTACAAAATGTATAATTAAGTCCATCTTCAATTACAAAAGGCAGCTAGCAGAAACTAAATCAGAGATTTTGAAACAAATGTTGTTTGCCAAGGTATAGAAATGATAACTTTATATTATTTTGTAACTAAAATTCCACTTCAGGAATAAATTACAAGATAGCAAGAAAAAAGTGAAAGAAAAAAAGAATTAAATGGTTTCAAACTTTTGCTTTAAAATGATTATCAGTGAAAGTCAAGAGAAAAAGGTTAAAGAAATTATACCTCAGAGCAAAAAGATCATCTCCTTTTCTTCTTTGTCTATCAGTCCCCTGTTAAAGCATATGGAAAATGTTTTCAAAATGCCCAGATTTGGCACATTGTCATTGCAAAGACAGGAGCGCAGTGATGCTGTTAGAGAAAATGGGAAATAAATTCAGGATTGGGTGCTGCCTCCTTCAATGCGGATTTATCTAAGTTTAATTTAATATTCCGCAATCACTGAATGATCGCATATAATTCACAGAGATTTTAAAGGGCTTTATTTAAATACCTTGAGCAACAAGAGAATGAAATTTAAACCATTGCAGCCATTGCTTATATTTTTTATTTTCTTATTGGAAGAACTTTAACTGGCAATTTCTAATAATAAAAGGAAAAACGATAAAGGTTTGGGTTTTTAAAAGGGGGAACGTTAAAAGAAAGCATTAGCTTTATTAAAATCATTCTGAACATAAAATCAAAAAGCACAAAATGGTTGTTTGTAAAACACTAAATCTTTAATCGATTTTATTGGCATTCCGATCGATTAGATAAACGGAAATCTATAGCAAACATCAAAGCATTTAAAACATTTTCTCTATCTCATTTATAAACAAAACTTTTCTTTTCAGCAGAAAAAAATGATTATCAAACGACTAACAGGAAATTCTTCAGATATCAAATTACGATAATAAAATTATTTCCACATGGAAAGGGATAATGACAATGATGATAGTAATTACAATAATGAATAATTCAACAACCCTTTGACATGTATGTTAGAACTTCCAGCAGAAACCGCTGTAAAGGGGGGTACTTTAAAATAAATACTTTATTTTTTAAATTGAAGTATAGTTGACAATACTTTATTTTTAAAGGAAATGTGTTTTAGAGATAACTCTAGGGGAGTAGCTTAGGTGTGGCTGTCGGACTGGTGTTAATTTCCCTGCGGTTGCAAAGGAGTCATTTTCTTCGCCGGCGTTCCCCTTCCAAACTGATACTTCTTATTAGCAAGAATTAATATGCAAATGTCAGTGAGCCCTACCAGGTTTACAAACTTGTATCCGGACCCGTCTTCTACTTAATCCAGAAGGTGACTCTTCACATAGAGAAGGGGGCGAGGGCTAGACTCCCCAAACCTGAAAGTGATCACACGTGTGATCTTTTAAGTGAAGGAAAAACAGTGTGTGTAGAGATATGAAAACTGCCATCCAGAGAACTGCAGCCATCAGGGCTTCTAGCATTTTAGCTGCAGCAAGAGGAAGTGTTGCTGTAACGGGTCTTCTGTTTATTTGTTAAGGAAAATCAATGGAAGTGGCTGTAAAGTAGTTAGTGAGGCGTGTGTTTGGGACTCGCGGTGAGTCGTGAAGGCT
>NW_027527951.1:377562-378518 GCF_008692635.1 Crocuta crocuta
CGGCTGCCCGCGGTGGCCTTCCCACGCCCTCCCCCGCAGCACACACCTTCTTCCTCCCTTTCTCCCACCGACTGGTCGCTCCTCCTTTACGCTACAGGTCTGAACTTCGGTCCTTCTCTGCCTGCCCTCGGAACCCCCTCTTCTGACTCGCGAGGTCTCTTCGGGGAATCGCGGAATCTCTCTCCTTTCCTGCCCCTCCCCCACTGTCTCTCCCCTGCCAATTAGTTAGCACCCGGGTCTTCTTACCCTCGCACTTCTATCCTCTCCTCCAGACATTCCAGAGAGTTCTCATCACACCAGAATGCACTCTTTTTCTCCTCCTCCTCCCCCCCTTGCATTGGGGAGTGAGGCTGGTGGGGGGGGTGGGGGCTGGATTTTGAGTTGAACTCTCAGGGGTTTTATTCTATTCTTTTAACAGCTTTACTTTCCCTTTTCTTCTTTGCGTAACCTTCACCTACCTACTAATTTATAACAGAAGCGGTTTCTTTCCCTTTCATTTCCTAGTTTACAGTTTCCGTCTGGNGCGCATTGCACTTTCTCTCCTCGGAATAAGTTAGTTTCCATGAGTTGAAGTTCTCCGTACAGCGCCCCTTTATCTGTCAAACTACCTCGCTGCCCCAGTACAGGGAGAGACGTGGGGGAAGGTGTGTCACCCACTTAAGTCCCTTTTAACAACCGTTTACCCCCAGTCCCACCACCGGCCCAGGTAGTGTCTTGTGGGAATAATAACGAAATCTGGAAGATTTTTCTTCTTAACGCGTGCAGATTGCTTAGGAGTTAGTCCCGAGAGGGTCTCGGACCCGTCCCTTGTGTCCCCTGCCTGCGAGGGGTCACCGTTTCAACCTGCCCCGGCCCCTCTCCGGCCCCCTCACTGGCCGTCCTGGCTGCGGGAGGGGAGCGCAGTCTGGAGACCTCGTCTGCTGGCTTCTTGTTTCGAGCTGCTGCAGCTGCCGCTG
>NW_027527951.1:378675-396469 GCF_008692635.1 Crocuta crocuta
AGCAGCTGCCGCTGAAATTCGTTGTGGCCGCTGCCTCTTCCCGCTTTAATCCCAGACCTCCAGTCATTGGGCAGCTCCTCAGAGGCAAGAAGTCAACACCATGGCAACCCGACAAGCCTATCAAATCACCGGCTGGCGTGACAGCAGCAACACTGCAGGCTGGAGTGGGCTGGGCGGAAGGGCAGAGTGGCCACTAAGCTCAGGTACACGGGCTGGAGCGACTGTCAGCCTCCACGTTCTGGCCACGCAGATGTGCACCACCCCGTTCGTACCCCCGCCCTAGGCCCCTAGTAGGTCTGAAGGCGAAGGAAGAGGAGGAGGAGGGGGAGGAGGAGGAGGAAGAGAAGGGGAGATGGACCTATATAGGATTGGAAGAGCTTCGGAAGAGAGTTTCAAGCTAAAAGTAATCGAAGCCCTAGACACTGTAAACTAAAGATGCCTTGTGCCCCAGCAGTAGATGAAACCAAGTCGGGATAGACTCAGAACCAGATTTAAAGGGTTTGCACAAAGGGGTGGGGGGTTTTCTCCACCAGTTCTGTCGCTCGCTTGAACAGAAGTAATGCAACATTGTGTTCTGTAGTTCCAAAAATATGAGAAAATGTTACATTTTTAACTTTTGCTTTCTGTCAGTGTNCTGATTGACTGCCTTGGAAATGACCTAAACTTTACCTGAAACTGTCCGTTCCTTGTTCTTTCCTAAAATGTGTGTTATGTGTAATGTGTGTTCTAGATCTTCTCTAAAGAGACAAAACAGAGGAGACTAGGAAACGGGTTACTGGGAATTCTGTGTATTCCTCTCGGGCCTACTAGGTCTCTGTTTTTCCTAATTTTCCCTAAACTCCCAAGTAGGCAAAAAGAAGACTGGACTTTCATTAATAATTCAGAGCACTTTGGTAATTTACATGGGATAGTTTGAAACTGCGTTTTTCTTTTTCTTTTTCTTTTAAAAGCAAACACTGTTTTGGAGAAACATGCAACATAGTTCTCATTGGCTTATGCAAATATTTGAACAGTAATATAGAAGGTTATCTTTGACCATATATCACCCTCTATCACTCCTCTCATAGTTGATTTCTGAATTTGAGAGCACAAGTTTGTCTAGTGAAGTTGTGTAGGGCAGAAAGAAGAATCCATTTAATAATGAAGTTAATGTGTCATATTGAGGGACTCTTGTATGAATCCTAAAATCTACCTTTAAGTCCACTCCACATAAACACAATTCACTAAATAAACAATTTTCATATTGATCTAACATTTTTTATGAAGAGGCTCTCAATGTGTAAGTATTTAAGTTATCCTTGGCATGCATAAAATACTAGAGAGCTGGGAAAGGTTTCTCCAAACAGCAATTGCAGTGTTAAGCAGAATAGGATACAGAGCCAATTTTTGTGACTCTAAAGAGAAATTCAAAGAAATCTGGAACTTCATTTCCTTACTTTCTCTATTTCTCATTGTTGATGGATCCTAATATTAAAACAGCACATTTTAAAAATACATTATATACTGAGAACAAGTATAACAACTGACATTGGAGAAACAGGTCATGATATACTAGAGAAAACTTTAGGATATTCTGTGATTTTCCCTGCGCTGAAACTCTAATAACATTCTGGTAGCATTTTGTTTTTCTGTGCTACTCTGCAGAGTTGTACAATGAAGAACTGTCAAGCACAGAGAACTAAAATTTGGTTGTAGTTTAAATGGTTACGTCGGTGCCAAGTTATCGATAGCCTTAAATATTTCTGGCTAATTCACATTACATCTGACATGTACGGAGTGTTTACAGGGGGAAGTGTAAGAAGAAACACAATACTACAATTTTTACATTAAAATGCATGTATTTAAGCTGTTATCTCTCAGAATAAAACTTGACAATTTCAGTGTTTTTAAAGAGAAGTTAAATGAAGTATACAAAAATCTTTCAGTACATTTTGGCTTCAGTAAGAATGAATGAACAGAGGAAATATGATAACATTTAAAAGTTCATTATTTAATTTAATAAATGGTGTATCCTCAGTTATTAAAAATTTTTAAATATCTTAGGATCTATGATGCTGTTTGTGAATGGATGTGTAGTTATACTCCTCAAGGACATGAACAGATACCATCATTCAAATGTTCATCTACATGTAATATTTCTAATGTTAAAATTGTTAAATGAGATGAAGTTAATAAATTAATACTTTATCTAAACCAAAGCAAATATCTAGATATTCTATTAGATCCTTTAAGTCTCTTAAAAATTGTTTTTTTATCATAAGCTTATGGATTACTGAAAATTAAAACAATTTTTATATATATTGCACAGATATTTTTTAGTCACAAATCCATCCTAGTGTCTACCCTTAAAAATATTCTCAAATTATACAATATATGACCATCTGTTTAAATATAGACTTATGTACATGCCACACACGTGTTGCTAGTTAGCTCTATGTTCAAATCTTAACATTTAGAGCTATTTTCTATACTTTTAGTGTTTTCAGTATGAATGTTCTTGGGAGGCAGAAATTTTTCTTCTTTAGCTAATAAAAATAAGACAGTGGAATTAAATGTAGTTGAAATGCTAAATTTAAAAAAAATTCAGTGCAAGGATGCCTTGCTCATTTTCTGCAGAATGGATACCATCTCCATAGAGTTCATTCTTGACCTTACCTGAGTAAGTACTTTAACTTAAAGTATGAGATGCACCTAGAGGGGTAATACATTGAGCTTAATAGGAAGACAGTTAATAACCTTTTTTCAGCCTCGTGCACTATCAATCATGGCTGTCACCAGTCTGCTGAATCAAAGCAAAAGTGTTCTTCACAGATGACTGATTAGAAACGCAAAATCACAAGATCCATCTTCATGGTCACTTTTATTATAGTCATTTTTAAACTGACAGCAACCTGCTCAGTTTCAGCACACTGGGCATCACAAATAGTGTCACTCAGTGCAGCTAAGCATGAGAAGAGGTTGGTTGGATTATACTTAAAAATAATTAGGCCCTCAACCCTTTGTGGAACCAAGTAAAAGGTATTCCTCTTTCCATGCCCCCCTTCCCTCCTCCCATAACTTGCTTTGCTTCTATTGTATCATTAGTTTACCATCTTGAAGCGAGGCAATGCAAGAGATAGTTTCATCCTCGTTCATTATCTAGGAATTAGGGAATGAATATGTCCACTTGAGAGTTACAGATAACTTTTTGTCTACTGCTTTTTGTCAACTTCATGACAAATAACAACATTGCTACCCTTATAATGAAGTTAAATAGGATTCTTTTTATACTGAAATAGGTTTTTAGACTAAAGGCTTCAGGAATCTAGGTAGCTAGGTATTAATAAATGATTCTTCACATAAGGGCCTCTTCTCAGTGGAAGGCATTTAATAGCATCACCTGAATGCTGTAATATTGGAATTACTGAGGTTATACCTCTCCAAATGCATAATGTTAAAGGTGGTCAAGATATTAACTATTTAGTAGCGATATAAATTCCTGATGTGCAACTCCATATTATCTCCTTTTCATCTCTAGAGTGTTGAAAAATGACAAATTTGAAAAACCAACAGGTAGATGTACATAAAAACCTTTCAACTAGAGGATTTGAAACAGTTTTGTCTGAATCAAAAGGTAAGGAACTTTGTCTTTACTTGAAGTCTTGATCTTTATACTACAAAGATGCCCCCTTCAGATTTATTTCATGGTATATTCATACAGGACTTTAGACTATTTTATGATACTACAGGGTACTAATGATACAAATATTTACATGAGAAAAATTTTAATAGAAAATTTCAAAATATATTGTGATTCTTGTGCCCATTTTATAGGGATTTTATTTCATATTCAGAAACTAACTTCCAATCGCGTTTAAATTTTAATTTAGGAAATTTAATTTAAGTGCCCTGTTTTAAATTTTTATACAGTCATCATTTTCTTTCATCCCAAATGTTCATTTTCTTGTTAACACCAGAATGCACACAGGTACATAGAGAGAGGAAAAGGAGAGAGAAAAATTATCAATGATATTTCTTTATATAAAATACCTTTATATTCATTTCCAAACATGGTAATATCTTACCTTTAATATCTCTTTGTGAAGCTACCGATTCTTTCCCTCTTGTTCTCTCTCTCTCTTCACATATACACATACACGCGTGCGCGTGCGCACACACACACACACCTGTATTGCTTTATTTTAGATTATGAGAATGCTTTTCTCTGCACAAAATCATAGACAAGATATACAAAATGATATTTCTGTATTTATATAGGTTATATAATTACACATATAAAATGCTCTGTATTTTCCACAGATATAATAGATGCATAAATGTACTCTTTATGTATAATGGGACTAATATCAATTTCCTTAAATATTGTACTTTATATATTTCTAGAGATATATGTATTTAAAAGAAAGAAGTTATGAAATATCACAATTAACTACAAAGTTTGACTTCATAATTTTAGCCAAGTTAAATTTTCTTAGATTTGGATAGATGTATGTGTGAGTTGATATTTTAAAATATTCCCATCTTATAAAAATTGATAATGACAATACTTATTGATATATTGTTCAATATGCAAAATTTGGATTAAATGAATGTTTATTTACATCCTTTAAAAGCTATATAATTACATAGGTGACAATATAAATCACCATAATGGGTTCATATTCAGTTTACTTTAACAATGAAGGCATAATTTCTCCTGACACAGTGTGCAATACATATACACATGGAGGGGGGGTAGGGATCCTTAGTTTGGATAAGTTCATACTTTAAAAAAATGATAGTGTCCCATAGAATTCAATATTATTGCTTTTAAAATTAATTTCTACTGTAAAAGATTCTTTCTGCCAGAATATTTATGAAACAGATTTATTTGAAGTCTCTGGATTCAGTGTGGCACTTTTTGCTATTAAAACTAATTCAGTTAGATCATATGCATGATATTTGGCATCATCTTGGTAAATCTATGCACACAGTCACAATGGATCTTGAATATGAATTTTTAATGTGCATCACAAATATGAGCACTTATAACACTTATAAAAATTGTAGATCTACAATCATGATTTCCTCTATAGATGGGTCTTAATAAAATGAAAAAATTTCTTTATAATTTAGAGATTTAATAAAAACTACTTTCTAAAAAAATTATTTGTTTCAGAGGTTACTATGGAAAATCATCATTTGGAAGTTTTATGTTTTGATATAATTTGAAAACAAAGCTCACATTTAAAACTTCAGGGATAATTTAAAAAGTTTTTTTCTTTTGAAAGAAATATCCTCATCTTAATTTACCTGAAATGCTCATCTGACTATTTTGTTGCTGTTTTGGGTGCATTTGCTTCATTGAGAATGTTTTTATGTTTAAATGAATGAATATATAAAACATACAGTTTTATTTACTATAAGAATATCTTGTGATAAATGGACTAGCACGAAACTCTTATAATTTAGTTGGTAGAGATGCATTTAATAGATTAAAACATATTCATCTAGGAATACTTTGAACAAAATAGACTAATGATGTTTATACATTTTCAGTTTGGCTGGAATTTATATCTGTGTATTACATGTAATATATGATATATGCATACATATACAAAATTACACCTAAATACTATCATGTCTAGATTATTGACTTCTCTAAATGGTAAGATGCTGTCACACACAAATATTACAATTATCTTTGCCATGCCTGCATTTATGCAACCTGAATATGCAATTATGGCATGTCTCTCTTTCCTGGAGTATGATTTTCCCTTGGTACTGGAATTGTTCTTTGTTGAATCTTTCTGATAAAAAAAAAAAAGCTGTTATATGATTGTCAGTTTGCAATAAACGTGTGAGACGATATACTGCCAGGATAGACCGGCCATCTCTTGGCATGCCTTTTCTACCTGGGCTTCAGGGCTCTAGCTCCCAACGAGTGGTGTAAATGAAAGCAAAGGTTATACAAAAGTCACCTTTAACATTTTATAGTAAAAAAGAGAAAATATTAACAAGAATTTGTTATGTAATTCTATTTTAATTGCCTTCTTGTATTAATTTTCAAAATGCTATTATTTGCTGTCACTCATTTAAAACCGGTAGTTTGTTCAACTCTTACTTTTTACTTACAAAGAAGATACAGTCCTTCAAAATCACCAAAACTGAAATTATTATTTTCTCTACCATTCATATTCCCCAAAGCTTTCTGCCACTCAGCCACTAAAGCTGAAAAGATACATTTTATCACAAAGAGACTATTTTGATCACTATGCTTTCTTCTTACCTTGAATTTCAGTTTACATAGAAATATGCAAATAGAGTTAATGACAAATTTTCAAAATGCACTCTAAGATGTTCATGATGTTTTCAAGTAAAAAATTTAGGATAGTATGATATAAAGATCCCTTTTTTGATAGCTAGAGCTTTTATATGTAAACCTTCACTTATGTATTACACAACCACTGAAGAATTTTAATGTATTGCAGTTCATTTTGCAATATTTGCGCAAACATTCAGAGAAGTATTATGTTGCTTAGTTATTTCATTATATTATATTTCACATTCAGATTTTCATTTGAATTTTCCTGTTTTCAACATTTGGATATCATCTCATTAGCTATCATAAACCAGTAGTTTAAGGAGGAGTAATTCTGAAATGTAAACACCCCTTCTAGGATTTTACAGTATTGCCATAGAAGAGAAAGAGGAGACCAGCATTACGTTCCCCCAAACATTTCCCTGTTATGATTATAAGAAAAGATCAGATGCTGTGGCAATTTTTTTCATATGTGATCTTTCTTTAGAATTATTTTCAAAGTCAGCTGTCCTTAGACCTTATTTTCATCTCCAAAAAGCATTAAGTTGTGCTTCTTTGTCAAATATTTCTTCGTAACATATCTTAGTTTAATTCACTTTTAGCAAAAGAAACACCCAAACTCAATCTGGAGACCTCCTTCCAACATAATTTAGCTGGACCTTTTCTTAGTAAAGGTTTTCTGGTTTTCATTTTCACTTCATATTCTCAAATAAAAGATCCTTTGTTGTCTACCATTTGATTGGACTTAATGAAAAACACTCCATTTTAACTTAACAGTGTTTCCTTTTGAATTTATTATATTTAAGAACACTGTCAAAAATCAAACATTTAATCTCAGGTTTTTATATTTCAAAATATATTACTATCACATGGCTCAGTGAGGTGATGTAAAAAGTATACCGAAAAGATTTCAAAAAGGAAAGCAAAAGCGAAAAACCCCAGCTTCATTTTAATATGAAACTAAATACTATAGTTAATGTGCAGATTGGGTACGGCCGCTGACTGTAAGGACTAACATGAGGTGCCAACAGCCGAATTGTGCAGTATTGACTAAATGAGGTTCACTGATTTGTATTGAGGCTAATATCTTCTTTAAACAATTCCGTGTAAATTGTGCGTATAAAGTCATTGGAAGCTATTTCTCAGGACAGCGTCGCTGGCTAGCTACCTGCTGGAGTGAGGAAGATAATCAATAGGAAGAAATAGAGCTGAGCATGAGCCTGGGAAGCTTCAGAGCAGTTAATGCTGATAAAAGTAGATGATGTCAATATTTGGGAATAGCACAACTCGAGGATAATAGACAAAAGAGAAGTGCATATGTTGTAGGGTGTTCAAACAGGGGCAAAATTAAAGCCTAAGTGGCAGATGATGCCCTGGGCTGCAAAAGACATTATTTGTTGCAGGTATGGTTAAATTTCTCCTGAAATCCAAACAGAGCGAGATGTTATATGAAAGAGGTGCCTAACTTGTATCAGAAGCTTAAATACCCACTTCCATTTCAATGGTCAGTGGGTTCATGCGAATGATTAGTGTACGAAAGGCTGTCCTCAAAACGATTGGCAGGCATACGTTTTTACATATGGAATGCCATGTGTCTCATTAAGAAATTGGTTTTAATTCTCTAAATTGCTTTGGAGGTATAAAAAAATAAAGTAACATATAAAAGATAAAATGAAAACAGGCTGTCAAAGAGTGATACCAAAGATACAAGCAAACCTAACTGTCTTTGCATATACTTGTGATTATAGCAGACACCTTATTTTCTAGACATAGTAGACTTATTGGAAGTGAGGTAATGATATATTTTTACTAATTTAATACTGAAAATCAGTTTTCCCCTTGCTGTCAGGTGATGAAATTTTGTTCTTCTGTGCTGATCTTTCTGTTGATGTATTATGACATAGTCTGTCAACATGAACAGATATGTGAAAGGAGATTGGGTGACTGAGATGTACAACCTGCATAGAATTCTTCTTGAATTTTAAGTATGTTATCGTGTTTGGGTACAACAAGTAAGGTTGTGCTTGCTTTAAAAGGCTGTATTTTGATAGAATTTAAGCCCGAGCAAAACAGGTGGACTAGGACAAGCCTTTAAACCTGAATGAGTGAGCCAAATCCAAGACGCCTATTTCAGAACACCTTTTAAAGAGCTCTTTCACATCATAAGTCGATTCCTTTAGAAAAACACCACTTGCAAATTACAAAAGTTTTCTCTACAAAGAGGAACAATCAGTTCATGCACGTGTGTTTATCAAACATAGCCATTTTCTCCCAAATTAAACAATTCCACCACTGTTACATGCTTTTATTGTCACAGATGTTTTTATTGTTTGGTGTTAGATATCTGGATTATATCAAGCACATGATTCCGAGGATAGGTAAAACAGCCTAGCCTGATAGTTTTTTTTTTTTTTAACTTAAAACCAAGCTAACAAATGTTATTAGAAAAGTAAGCATAGTTATCCAGCACCTAACATTTTAAACATTGTTTTTACCTGTAAAAATACTGAAATAAATGCATTTGACTGCTGCTTTTTCATTTTATGCTTTTATTTGGGGGAATTACTATTTATTTTGAGAAGAATTTTTCATCTTTCCCAAATCACTCATTGCACTGACTAACCCGAGATGCAGGATTGCAATTAAAATAATTTCAAATTCCAAATATGTGATCTTTGTAACCTTACTTAGAAATAAAATATTCTCTCACAACAATGGCAGTAGTTCTCATACATCCCCTCCTTTTATCTTAAAGACAGAGAAATAAAGGATTTTTAGTCATTACTGAATTCTAAAGAAGGCTTCATTTCAAATAATGTATGAATTTTGATTTAGAGACACAGAAAAAAAATCCTTTAAGATCTATACTTCAACTAATTTGTTAATCTCGTGCTACTTTCAGCATTTGTCACACATATAGACCAGGAAATTGGCTCCATCTCATACTAGCTCTGTATTGAATTAAAAACCTCTACTGCAAAGAAGAGCATGATGTGGGGAAAGAATAAATTTAGTTCTTTCTTTAGCAATGCACATATATTTCCATACATTTCACATCCTAAGGGAGTCTATGAATGCATTCCATAAATACAAAACTATAAACTATAATTCCAGAAAAGGCAAAGGTTTATATTTTTTCTGATTTTAATATACCATTTAAGTTTGAAGATAGAAAGTTAAAGACTTTCACACATTTTATTTTACTTTCTTCTTGATAGACACCTTCAGTGTTAGAAATACATCTATAGGAATGCATCTTCATTGCCTTTTCCACTTGGATAACATTAGCATGTTTAGATCAAAGCAAATTAAGTATCAGCGGTAGCAAATTGAGAAAAAAATGTTTTATGTCATTTGAATCTGTGTTGGCGTTCAATTCACCAAAGTCCACCTTGGCTAATCTAGTAGACATTATATGCAAATTGTATATGTGTACACATTAAAGGGAGTGTCCTTTCCTATTTCATGTTATAGATGAGCAGAAAAGGTATTTTTCAATGAGGTGTGATAGTATGTGACAGTAGTGAGGTGTTTTTCAGCAGGATGGGTGCATTTCTATTAAGATTTCATGAAAATGAAACACACCCCACAGGTGAAGGAGATTACTAACTCGATATAGACTTGCTGTATGTATAGTTCACTACACTTTCAAGTATTTGAATGTATGACTGCATTCTGAGGAGACAGTGCAGTGTGGTAGATTTATGATGGCCTCATGGAAACAGAGCTAGCAAAGATTATGGCATACTTGTTTAGAAAAACGGTGAACTGAAGGCTCCTGATTTACACTGACATATATCTAGATGAAACTATAGTTTGCAAATTGCCTTGAGGAGTCATCTTTTATTAAGTGTTTGATAGGTATCAAAATGTACATGTCTATTGTAAAACACATCAAGAATGCTGATATTATATTTGCAAGGATTCTCTTTTATATCTGTAGGTTAAAATATTTTTCCTTATACATTTCTATTTTCTCAATAACTGAAAAATTAATATCCAGTAAGAAAAATCATGGTATGTTAAGAAAAACATTTCATAATATTTGAAAATGAAAGGGTCCAATGATATAAAAAAAATTAAATTTCACAGTAAATCTGCATATCCGTTACGAAGTTCAGAGTCTTTAAGGCTTTTGTTTTTGGTGTTGGGTCTTTATATTTTTGCTCTTATTCAAGGACTGTGCCTAAATTAGTCAACTTACTACCTGTCACTTTCTGACTCCTTCCCATTTTAAGTGTTTAATCAACCTGGTCTTCTTTTGAAGGATGGAAAAAAAAAAAAAAGATGGGACTGTTTCTCTCTTATTTTATAAAGCCAGTGGAGATACTCTTGACTGAATTCAGAACTGAAATTGTGAACATACACTCATAGACTTTTTTCCTATGGGAACTCTAATCTGTATATGATCAGAAATGACAAAATGAACGACACAAACTTGTAGCCCTTCTGCTTTGTATTTCTGATTCCTGTGACCACTATTCTTTGCTGAGCCCCTTTTATGTGTTTCATAGTCCATAGTGTCACCATTCATATTTAGGAGAACCACTTTTTCCCCTCAAATTCCGCAATACCAATCTGGATGCTCCTATGTAGTCTGAGATGTAAGTGTTTGGTGTTTGGGAAACACAACTAAATAACAGCTTTGAAATTGTTGGAATCGCAGCTCCTTCCAAATCTTCATCCAGTTCATTCCATTATCCTTGTATTTTATAGCTTAGGATTTTGGATGTTTAATGCTGGTATTGTGTAAAGTTGGGTGTTCCTAGAAGTCCCCCTTATGAATTATTGTATGCCACAACTGCTTCAGGGCATAAAATTTCTCTAACAGACAGCAGCTGACAGATTGGAAGAAACTGGCTCCAAGTGTCAGATAACTTTTAACTTCTAATGTGGAGTTTTGAAAGTATCTTTTGGGTCTGTGTTCTCAGGGATTTAGTAAGAACAAATGGAATGTATTGGAAGCACATTATTTCCACTATTGGCATACTGGTTTTTATCATAGCTCAGGATACTTTGAAAAAAAAAAAAAAAAACTGTGGTAAAAACACACAACATGAGATCTACCCTCTTAACAAATTTTGAGTATATAGTACATTACTCTTAACAGTAGGCACAATATTTTATGGTAGATCTCTAGAGCTTTTTCACTTTACATAACAGAAACTTTATACCCATTGGACAGCAACTCGCTATTTTCTTCTCTCCATCACCCCTCACCACCATTTTACTCTCTATTTCTATGAGCTTGACCATTTAGATGTCCCATGTAAGTGGAATCATGCAGTATTTGTCCTTCTGTGACTACCCTATTTCACTTAGCATGTGTTCTCAAGGTGCATCAGGATAGCTTTCTGTGTCCAGTATTATCCTGCTGTCCTTGGAGGTCCCAGTGAAGGGGCTCAGTTGAAATGTTCCACATGAAGTAAAACAGTTCTTTTACCCAAAGACTGCAGGAGACTGAAGGGAAGGGTCAGAATGGGAAAACTGATTCTCACAGGAAACAGGTACAGAGAGGCTGGTAGCCATCATTTTCGTCAGTGTGGACAGTCGCTCACCATGTGCCAGGCGTGTTGATAAGGGCTTTATTTACACTGTCTTATCCATCTCCTCAGCTTCCCACTGAGGTAGTTTGTTATTATCCCTACTTTACAGGTGAAGAGAATTGCAGCACAGAGAGATTAAATAACTTGCCCAAGTCTACAGAGCAGATTAGCACTAGAGACAAGACCCAGCTTTCTCTTTGAGCAGTTATGCTGCTTTCCTAGTAGATGCCTAGGTTAAAAAAAAAAAAAAAAAAAAAGNGGGGTAAAATAGTAAAATATAGTCTACGTCAGTGAAGGAGAAACAGCTCTTCATTCTCCTAAGAAATAAGGAGAAAGTACTTTTTACTTTTGGCCAAAGTTAGCTGACTGTGTAGCTATTTTGTTCTAAAGGAAGATAAATGTATCAGAGATACGATACAGAGCCCAGGATACCAGGGTGTTGGATGTGGCAGGTTTAGGCTTAGAGGTTCTTTTTGGTGAGAGGGTGTCTAGAGCCCCACAGCGCTCAGTGGTATAAATTCATTCACAGGTTTGTGAAAGAGGCACAAATTTAGTAAAACCCAAGTGTTTCAAGTGAAGGTATCTGTTTTAAATGGCACGTTTCTGTAACATTAATGGCTGTTGTTTACGGTATGCTCCTTTCCAGAAAATAGTCTTCTGTTGTGGTTGCTGCATTTATGTATCATTGCACAAGATCAAAAATAAACCGAGGGTACTTTGAGAGAATTTCTTGTTTTCCTCCAAAGATTGGATTTAGTGCTTAACCTCTTATACTCTAATTAACAATTGCTCTTATTATTTTTGTTGCATTCACTTTTATTCCAAAAAGACATTCACTAAAAATTACTTGATTTATTTACTCATACAAGTTGTGGATTATGTAAAAATTGGCCATATACAGGCATATACTCTTTTTTTAAGTTTATTTATTTATTATGAGAGAGACAGAGACAGAGTGAGCGGGGGATGCAGAGGGAGGGGGGAGAGAGAGAGAGATTGAGAGAGAGAGAGAGAGAGAGAGAGAGAATTTCAAGCAGGCTCCACATTGTCAGTGCCAAGCCTGACACAGGGCTTTAATGCATGAACTGTGAACTCATGACCTGAGCTGAAGCCAGGAGTGGAATGCTTAATCAACTGAGCCACCCAAGCGCCCCATAGTCTGTTGTGGTAATATAAATATTTTGCTTCAATAAAAAAAAACAACTATGGAACTTATTTTTGTGTAGAGAATGCTTCACAGATAGTAGGAGCTCAATAACAATTAACTGAATAAATACATATTTGCTTTAACTAAAATCTTATTTAAACAGGCCATAGGTCTTTGGTTCCAGCATTGATCATTCAGATTTAGTAAGTTAAAAATTATTATTATTTTTCCCCCTAGGCTTCCATGACGACCAGGATTGGGCAAATACAATTTACTGGCACCCATAATGGTGGAAATAGAATGTCAGAGAAGTACACAATTTTTGTTAAAGCAAACAATAGATCAAAGTATATATGAGTGAAAGCATTAGAATTAGTGAAATAGGGGTTTGAATTCTAGTTCCAGTGGATATTATATTATGACCCTAGACTAGTTATTAAACCTCTTCAGAACAGTTTTCTTTTTGTATAAATGTATATTATAATAACAGTGGGAGACACTTCAAGAGATGGCTTTTAAATATTCTGTGAAATATCACAAGCCCTGTCAGTGAGCAAGTACTAATAACTGTAACATGTTGCATAACCATGATTAATATATAGGATATTTTAATGTCTCTCAGCACATATTGGTTTGCTATTTGAAAAGTTCTGGTCTTGGGGCCCCTGGGTGGCTCAGTCGATTAAACATCTGACCTCACGGTTCATGGGTTCGAGCCCAGTGTCGGGCTCTGTGCTGAGCTATCTCAGAGCCTGGAGCCTGTCTCAGGTTCTGCATCTCCCTCTCTCTCTGATCCTCCCTTGTTCATGCTGTCTCTCTCTCTCTCAGAAATAAATAAAAAACACTAAAAAAATTAAAAAACGGAAAGTTCTGGTCTTGGCAAGTTACACTAATGAATGATATTTCAAATCAATGACTTTTATTTTGAAGATAGTCTTAGGAATCAAAGTAGACTCAAATCTGAGAGGGAAATATTTAAGAACAGCGATATAATTCAGAATATGATGATTGTGCACACTTGTTGAGTTCATAAACACTAAACTTTAATAATTTGGTTTTATATGTGGTAGAAATAGTCTATAAACAAAATATAAAATTAAGTAGAATTTGCTTTTCATAGTTGGCATGGGATTCACATTTCTGAACAGTGCTGTGGCTACTACGGTGAACGAGATACTGTCTTTATAGTTAAGAAACTTCCAGTCCAATGGGATACTTATTGACCAAAATTATGATGTAAGAGCAGTAGGGAAAACAGTAATTCCAGGAAACTAGTTTGAGAGTGTAAAGTCAGGCATTTAATTTATGTCGCAGACCTACTGAGAATGTCATGCTTTCTTCAAGCCTTTGAAGGTTTTGCATTTGACTCTGTTGTGTATATACATGCATGTGTGTGTGTACATGTGTGGATTCATGAATGAAAAATAAAACAAAAAAAATCCTTTTTTATTCCAGCTCTCGTTGCCTTGTTTGTGGGAAGAGAAATAGTGTTTTCCTCTCTCACCCTTAAGTGAAGATACTATTTCTCTGAAGGAACAATTATGTGCAGGCATAAACTGACACATAAGACTTATACAATAGTCATGTAAACAGTGAAATAGCAAAATCTCTTCCACAGAAGAAGCCATATTTATGATAAGTTTGAAAAGGACCATTTTTTTAGAAGTTTCTTGCTTTCTTTCAAATCTGCTAGGCAGTGCCATACATATTATTGGGGGGGGGGGCAAAAATCTTTCCTTTTTACTTTGACAGGAATAAGAAATATCTCATCTCTTCCTTGTCCTTTGACTTGGGTGACTTGTGCCCTCGTGTGTGACCACAAGGCTCCCCTCTGTTGACAGTTACAAGCCAAGTATAGTTGCTTGGCCAGACCACATGCACATTTCAGATACTCCCGGATGTTTAGGATGATTTAGGCGGTCTGGCTATATAGGCATAGTATAGCCATCCTGCTGAACATCTGAATGAAACCGACAAAGAGAGAATATATTCTACCACATTTCATTCATGAGTAAAATGAATCAGATGAAAAACGAATTTGGGCTTCCCATCGAACTTCACCCTGTATATTATTACTTAGGACTTCCTAACTGCTAAAGACAAAAACAACAGTAACAACAAAAAACCCCCCAAACAATTTCACACTAGACTGTTACTGTTGAAATTAAGCCCAGTTTTCATAGTTTATAAGCTGTCTTTAGTAAATTCTCTGAACACTATTAGGCATTATTTTCTATTCTAATTTGGTATTAATGTTAAAAGCATGACTGACTGCTATCTGTTATCACAGGTGTCATCTGATGGAAATGTTGATTCTTGCACTTCTCTCTGATATTCTGTATGCCAAGGCAAAAGGAAGCAAATAAATCTGTAGTGCTGACATCCTCACACTGAACCATTGCTCCTTAAAATATAACCTCAGGATAGAAATAAGGTGGGATATTTTCCAAATCTACTGAAAATCATCTGTCCCTAGACCCAAAGCCCAAGATTAAAGTGTGCCTACATGCTAACAAGAGGAAGAAAAACAACTAGCTGGAGGAAAAAAGAAGAACATGACCAAAGCTTTGTTAATCGTATTTAGTCTTTTCATTAGCAGATTTATTCAGTCAGTCATATAATTAACATATCCTGGTGCCCACAGGGTGCCTGAAATAGAGGTGCTGTAGAACTGGAGGTATAGAGTGGGACAAGCCTGCAATTCCTACCCCTTAAATAGTATAAAGGAATAGTTAATACTGATACAATGTGATGTACCAGGTGAAGGTTCTTAGAAGAGCTAAACTGAATTGTAATTTGATGTGTAGACATTGTACCATAAGCATATTTCCATTGTACTGCAGACTTATTAATTTTCATAGCCTAGATGTGTTCTATCTTAAGCATTCGTGCTCTTAAACTTATAAATTGTTTCTGAAGTTTTGCTATTATAGAGAGCATTATTATTTAAACAGTGGAAATTTGAAGAGTGTCTCAATGTCCAATAATAAAGAAATGAAGAAATAAATCATGGACTACATTAAAATGATTCTTGCCAACACTTTCTAATGATGTAAAAATGAAAAAGTAAATTATGCACACACATTTATATATTATGAATCCAACAACATAAAATCTTACATATATACAAAAATATGAAAATTTTACCTGTGGTTAATTCTTTACGTAGGATTATGAATGATTATTAGTGTTTTATTTTCCTTTTTATTCCTTACATTTTAAAGTTTTTCTCTAAGGATCATGACTTATTTTAGAATCAGAGTAAGCCTCTACACCTATAGTTTTAAGTAATTTGATTTGGGGTTAAAAAAAACGATTACTTTTATAGTTTTGAAAGGTATTTCTAGTTTTTTTCTCTGGATGATTTTTTATCAATTTAATCAGGCACCAAGAATATAGATAGCACTAGCATTGAGTCAAAACAAAAAGAATTACTTATTAAATCATAATAAAAATACCTCATTGCTATTTTAATTTATATTTCTTTATTAGAAGATACCATGATTACTTTCCCCTGCTTGATTTCTATTTCTAAAAGATAATTTCCTCTTGTTTGAATTATATATAATATCCTTTGTCTATATTTCTCATTTTCTTACTTTACTAAGAATTTTTTATATAACGTTAGAGTGTGATGCAAATATTCCCCCCTGGCTGTGTTCTTTTTATCTTATACAGTTTACTCTTCAACAGTTTTTTAAATTTTTTTTTTAAATGTTTTATTTATTTCTAGGAGAGAGAGAGAGACAGCGTGAGCAGGGGAGGGTCAGAGAGAGAGGGAGTCACAGACTGAAACAGGCTCCAGGCTCTGAGCTGGCAGTCAGCACAGAGCCCGATGCGGGGCTCGAACCCACGAACCGCGAGATCATGACCTAAGCGAAAGTCGGACGCTTAACCGACTAAGCCACCGAGGCGCCCCTTCAACAGTTTTTTTAAAAACGATTTTTGTTTATTTATTTATTTATTTTGAGCAGGGGAGAGGGAGGAGGAAAGAGAGGAGAGAGAGAATCCCAAGTAGGCTTCACAGTGTCAGTACAGAGCCTGATGTGGGGCTCAAACCCATAACTGTGAGATCATGACCTGGGCCAAGATCAAGAGCCTGATGTTAACCAACTGAGCCACCCAGACGCCCCTACTCTTTAGCAGTTTTAATGGTCAAATTATTTAATATTTTTATCTGTGATTGTATTTATAGTTTCAAATTTTAAAAGTTTTTAGCTCTCTAGAGTTAAACATACATTAAATGATTTTTGTTAGTTTTGCCATTATTTGGCTAGTGTTCTATAGCTTTTAACTGGACATTTTAAATTAGCATTTATAGAGTATTGTTTGTTATATTGGCCTACATTTTTTCAAATGCTAATAAATGATCCCAACACTGTTTATTTACATTTTTATGATGTTCCCTTTAAGTATACATGTATACTCATATACATGTAAACATATGTAGATTATATATAGAATATGTATATATATATTCTATAGGTGTGTATCGTGTTATTCTTGAATTGATTATTTTATTCTTTCAGTTTGTACATCTGTCTAGAAGTTTGTGCATTGTCTAAATATATGCTGTTTTAATTAGCCTCACTTTAGTTTTTTTATTTTTTTAAAAAAATGTTTAATGTTTATTAATTTTTGAGGAAAGAGACAGAGTGCAAGCTGGGTAGGGGCAGAGAGAGAGGAAAACACAGAATCAGAAGCAGGCTCCAGGCTCTGAGCTGTCAGCACAGAGCCCCACACGGGACTCGAATTCATGAACCGGGAGGTCATGACCTGAGCTGAAGTTCAGACCCCACA
>NW_027527951.1:397490-492681 GCF_008692635.1 Crocuta crocuta
GAGAGAGGGAGTCACAGACTGAAACAGGCTCCAGGCTCTGAGCTGGCAGTCAGCACAGAGCCCGACGCGGGGCTCGAACTCACGAACCGCGAGATCATGACCTAAGCGAAAGTCGGACGCTTAACCGACTAAGGCACCCAGGCGCCCCAAGCCTTGCTTTATTCTTAATGAACTGTAATAGTTTATATGTTTGTATATACTCACTACTCCCCTTTTCACACATCTGAAAATATTCCCTTTATTTTTCTAAACTAATTTCACTCCCACTTTCTGTCATGTTCCAAGAAAAGACAATTCAAAAAAAAAATTTTTTGTGGTCATTTAAGATTAAGAATTATAGGGGCGCCTGGGTAGTTCAGTCAGGTAAGCGATGGCTTCAGCTCAGGACATGAACTCATGGTGTGTGAGTTCGGGCCCGCCTCAGGCTCTGTGCTATCAGCTTAGAACCTGGAGCTGCTTTGGATTCTGTGTCTCCCTCTCTCTCTGTCCCTCCCGTTTGCATTCTGTCTGTCTGTCTGTCTGTCTCTCTCTCTCTCAAAAGTAAAGATTAAAAAAAATTTAAGATTAAGAATTAATTTAAATGTGTAAATTGATAGAAAAATTGAGTAACAAATACTTATGACTAACTTAATAATTTATTTGAATGCAACTGAATTTTCTGCAGAGATCCAGAAAGAATAATAATCTCTGCAAAGGCACAAATGGAAGCATAATCCCTGAAAATGCCTGCATCTTTGCCTTTTCCTTCATTTGGGCTCTGAGGAGCAAGGTCCTTCCACAAACACACCAAAACTTACAGTCTCTGTGTTGCTAATGGTTACAGATGAATGTTCCACAACATGGGAATAGTCACACCACACATTAAAATATTTAACCAATTAAAGAGTCCTTAGATTAACAAACGCTTGTGAGGAGAAGACATTAAACCTAAAAGTCCTTCCTATCGCATGACCAATAATGACTTGTCCGATTTTCTAACATTCTAACACCTGAGATTTCAAAATAAGGGTGTTGATTAGAAAGGAACAGTTAATTCTGGGTCACAGGTCAGATGTGGGAAAAAGAGATCTAATCTCTATCGTAAATTTAGAAGTTCAGATAGCCTATGGGATTCAGAGTGTCTGCAGAGAGAAGCTCATGGAAGTTTTGTTAGCAGACACCCTTCTTCTCTGTTACAATTTTCTGTGGGGGCCATGGGTTTGTAGGGTAGGTGTGTATATTTGGGCCATATCTGTTTATCACTTGATTCCCCATTTTCACTTTATCCCAGTTAAGATCTCCACTATCTGCTGCCTTATATTTTAGATCCAACTCACATCTTGAGTCATCTTGTTAGAGTCATGATTATTGGTAGCTTTCTTCATGTCATGTGTTATACCATACATATATTTTGTACCAAGCACTGGCTTGCAAATTTTACATATGTTATTTTATTACTCCTCAAAACAAATCTGAAAAGTACATAGCATTCTGGATTCCTATCTGATTTTTACTAGCACTCTTGTTTCCCACATCCCTTACAACTAATGGTTTCACTGTCTGTGAACAACTTTCCAGGTGATTGCTATATTTCCACTGTACTCCAGAATCTACATTCTTTCATTAACTTCCGCTTGCTAGTACTGCCAATGACGGATCAGTGAGTTTTGGAGCTCTCTCCATGGTTAGCATCTGGATCTACGTCAGGCATATCTTCTCCCATAGTCTGTTGTCTTGTCTCGTTTTGTCTGTCTATCCATTGGTCCATCTATTTATTTAATATGTCAACAAGGATAAGAAAAAGGAATTTTAATTCTGATATTTTCAAAGACCCATAACGAGACAGTTCTTAAATTCAATGTTGATACGAACATTGTAAAATGCGAACCCTTAGAAGTGTTCATAGTTGGAGATTCTTGGCCAAAGTGATTACTAGTCAGGTGCATGTCTATTGTTCCTATATATCTACGAATTTAGCCAGATACATTACATAGTACTATGTACATGCACAGTACATTACAGTGTACTATGGGTTCTCAGTAAATGCTCACTGATGGATGTTAGCAATAGAAAGATATTTAGGAAGGAGGAGGAGAAACATAAACCACAGGAAAAAGAGTACTAGACTTTGAGTAGGATACCATGATTCAATTTTTGACTAAATTCTAAATTAGCTGAGTATCTGGGAAAGCTTATTAAACCTTTTGGGTCTTTGTTTCTTTACATATAGAATATGAGTTATGTTATTAACTTATGAATAAGATCCACAAAACCCTGTATAGGAAAGACTATGAATTCAGACACAGAGTAAGAGATGAGATACATCAGAAAATAGACAACACATCCAATGGGACAATTAATGAGATTTATCGAAGAATTCATGTACAAAGTACAGATAGGGTTAAGAGACACTGACAAGAAGAGGACTGTAACTTAGGTCAGAAAGAGCAAGGGGAGCCAGGAGTTATTGGAACGTGGAGAAAGAGTTCTGCTTGTAGGAGAGGACTGTTTTATAGACTACCTGGCTCAGGTAGAGTAAGCAGCCACTGCGAGCTTTTACTTCACGCCAGTACCATTCAATAAATCCAATCACAAGACTGAGGAATTGGAGATCAACTAATTCAGATGATAAAGGCCAGCCTTCTGGGGCAATGAGAAGGTAGAGAAGGATGGAAATTGGATCCGAAGGGGCAAAAAACCCTCACAGAATGCTGAATAAATTTTTGTTCCATAAGCAATTGGTTGAGTCTGAATCTCTGTATCATTCCAAAGATAAAACAGTATGCTGCAGACTGAAAATTTGATGTTAAAATGCAGAAAAAATTGGATGGAGAAGATAATTAGGGAAAGACACTAATTTGTTAAAGGTTGAAAAGAATGGATAAATTGAATATTGAGGAAAAAAGAGACGAGGCAAGAAGACTGAGTAAAAGCAAATGTATTATAATAAAATAATAAAAAGAATGAAGTATGGACCTTAAAAGGAATATATCATACAATACCGTACTATATTATACTAGTAAACTTATTGAGATTAGTAAAGCATGATTTAGCTTTGAAGCTTAATGTAGCTCACAGTAGAATATTGTTTACCATGTTGTTGGCTGGAAAGCCTCGTCTACATTGATATAGTCTTCAAAATTAGAGCAAAATTTTGAGTTAGAATTTGAGACCTAAATCAGTTTTGCATTTGGTACAAATATGCTTGGTACAGTACTCAAATGAGACAGGCATATACCCTGTTGCAGAATGGAACTTGAAATAGCCTGTTTTTCTAGGATGCTTGCAAACAATGCATTGCATGCCATTAATTTACTCAATTTTGTGTATAAACAAATCATTGACTACACAAGATTTCCTGATACCAAGTTTGCATTGAACATATTTTCCCAAATAGCAAACATATTTTAGGTAGATGGTAGAGATTTTATTCTAATTGCAGTGAAATTTCATTTTATTTCATGTTTAAGTGAGAATTATGCTTGAATGGTGATTTTCTTTAAGTTACTCATTAAATTTCTCTCTTCTTGTGTTAGGCTTACTTTTCCTAGTACAGTATTATAAAAATTAAAGCTACCAGAACTTGGCATATAAGGCAAAGGATACTTTAAATTCCAGAAAGATAATGTTTTTTCACTTAAACTCGGTTTTGCCTGGTTTTGGTATAGTATCCAAATAAGATAAATGTCTATGTTGTTGCGAAATATAAGCTTGGTTTTCCAGAATGGATAGAAAATGAATGCAGCTTATATTTCAAAAGAACTATAAAACTAACTACTAATAGGCACCAAGTCAGTTTTTGGAACCCTTTTAAGAAACAAAAAGAAAAGAAATTCTAAAAGTGTTGGTAATTGTTTAGAGAAATTCAAAAGGAAAGAAAACAGAGAAGTCAGCTGTCATAGAGGAGTGCTATACATCTTTATTTCAAAAGGCTTAGGTTACTTGCCATTGAGTGGACAGAGAAAATAAAGTTTTTTTCCAATAGCCAAAATACCAATTTCATATTTCATTATTTCATAAGTTGCTGTGTATAGTTACATGATATTAGTACATATCATGCATGGAGAACTTTTCATAATGTTTTCATGGCAGATGTAACCATTTTTTTTAAACCAAGGTAACATCATTCTCAATAGATACAAATATTAGCTTCATAGTTTTAATAAAATTGGTTCAAGTAAGTGCTCCATGAATACAGTTGAATTACCTTTTAGTATGAAAGTTAGGCAAAAGTGTGTAAATCATAAAATAATTTATCATGCAATTTCTGATTATATTGTGGCAAAGGCAATATTGTTTACAAAAACACTTGAATTTTCATGAATCAATGCATCCTAAGAAAACTAAAGACTATGCTTTCCCAATTTTAGAAATCATGTATAACTAAATTTAACAAAAGCACCGTTCCTCAACATAAAATTGTCCTTGTAAAAGAAGTGTTAGGGGTGACTTGGTGGCTCAGTTGAACATCTGACTCTTGACTTACACTCAAGTCATGATCTCAGGGTCTTGGGATGGAGTCCTGTGGTTGGCACCCACACTGAGCTTGAAGCCTGCTTAAGATTCTCTCTCTCTCTTTCTCTGCTTCCTCCCCAAGTGCATGTATGTGTGCTCTCTCTCTCTCTTTCTCTCTCTCTCCCCTGCCCTCTCTTTCTCTCTCAAAAAAATAAAATAAAATAAATAGAAGTGTGGCATAAACTCGATTTATAGTCATAAGCCATCTACTTTATGTATGTCCTTAAGAAATGTAGCTTTTCTAATGTACTTATTTTTGGGAGAGAGGGAAAGAGAGAGAGAGAGAGAGTGCGTGTGTGTGCATGCACACACACACACACACGTAGGGGAGGGGCAGAGAGAGAGGAAGACACAGAATCTGAAGCAGGATCCTGGTTCCCAGCTGTCAGCACAGAGCCTGATGGCAGGGCTCAAACCCAGAACTGTGAGATCATGACCTGAGCCAAAGCCAGATGCTCAACAGACTAAGCCATCCAGGCACCCCAACAAATGCAGGGTTTTTTTTGATGCAAACGAACTCTGGTATCCACTTTGGATATCAGCTGAGTAAATATCTCCAGAGAGGTATTTGGAGGAAATGATTAGCAGGGAAGTACAGCTACCAGAAAAAAAATGGGAGGTAGACAAGGGAGAACAGAAATACGCTTTGAATCAATAAAAGGATTTGACAGATGGCTTCTGTCCCTTTGATTAACCAAAGGTAACCTGTAAAATTTTCACTAAGAGATAATTGATAGAATTTTTGGTTAAAGGAAAATTATGGTGCATTTTGACTTCTACTTAGTATTCTCACTGAGTAGGTCTAAATATTTCAATGGATGGAATCAACCAAATTCCACACAAATATTTCCTAATAGGGGAGATCTCTGATCCAGAGATCCATGTGGATGTGTTATGATTTGCATAAAGTCATCTGCGGATTTTGATGTGCTTTTATATATACACAAAGAGAAGAAAAAATGTATAATCTGATGATACGGCTCTTACAATCATTTTTTAATAATTACCTCTACCCAAGAGCAAATATAATCATACTAGAGAGGTTTTACTTATTGTCTTAACTCGGAGGATCTGATCAATATCAGAAGTGAGCCCTATTTTCCTTGCCTCATAGACTTTTTCCTATTTTGCTGATATAAATTAATCCCAGTGTCGTTGTGATAGCAGTGGAGGGGAGGGGTGAGTGGGTGGAATGGAGATGTTTTATTTTTCATGGGAAACAAAATATGTTGCTGCTGACTGTATTTGACAACATCTCTTTATGGATGGCGGGGGTAATTATCTGACGTATGGACTTGAGCAAGTGTTTCCTTAATTGTCCACCCAGCTGGTACTTTCAGAATTTTCCCAGCTTTTGTGTTTTTAATCACATAAACAATGAAAAAATGAAAATATCATGGGAGAGGAATGGCAAAGCAGTCAGTTGCTAAAATCCTGGCTCCAGTTTCAGTATATACCAATATTTAGAACAAAGAAGAATAGGGGCACCTGAGTGGCTCAGTCGTCTGAGCGTCCGACTTCTGCTTGGGTTATGTTCTTGCGGCCCTTGGGTTTGAAGCCCGCGTCAGGCTCTGTGCAACAGCTCAAAGCCTGGAGCCCGTTTCCGATTCTGTGTCTCCCTCTCTCTCCGCCCCACCCCAGCTTGTGCTTTCTTTGTTTCAAAAATAAATACATGTTTAAAAAATTTTAAAAACTACTTTTACAAAAAAAGAACGAAGGAGAATAGAGGAACTGAGAAATTTCTCTAAGCTGGGAAGAGTAATGAGAGCTGGGTCTTGGACAAGGAGTGGAGTGGGCAATAGCACTTCAGTGGTGAAAGCAGCACAAAACAAATGGGGCAAGTGCAAGGGAAAGGAAGACAGAAAGAACAAAAAGCAAACAAAACAGTCTGTGTATATTAACCTTAAAGGTGGTGGTGAAAACATATAGCTTCTCAATACAGTCTAAATATTGAGCCAACATTTGAAAGTTTTTTATTATTGAAACTTTTAAATTCATTTCTGCTGTTTATGTGTTTGTTACAATAAGATAATATTTGCATTCTACTCAGAAAATAAGCCAAATGCTTTGTTTTGTCTTCTGCTCTTTTTTGACTCTATTCACAGCAACAAAAACGATACCATCATCTTTATGTGCCTCATATGCAAAACAAAACTCATTCATCTGTGTGGTCCACTGATGGGAAATAAAATCAGATATTTCACTCCCAACAAGCAAAAGAAAAATCGGTTGTGATTCAAAGAAGAGATGAACTCCATGGGTAAGGAAAGATTTATTTTACAACTTTTAGAAAGCATCCTGTGAAGAATGTCAAATGCCAGAATATATTCTTTTATTGTTAAAATTTGATTATGTTATTATTATTGCAAGAAAACCATAGCTGGCACATGAAGGAACACCTTCAAAATTGGGCAAGATGCAATTTCTTGAATATTAAAATTTCCTTCTGCGTACATAAGAAATAAAGTTCAGATGTTATTGAGAAACATCACCTGTTATATTTTCAGCTCTACATTAGTAAGCTGTTAACTTCTTGAAGACCAAAAAGATACTTTGGCTTATACTTTCCGTCCTTTCATAAACTTACTTGATCATATTGGCTTTATTTTTGTACATAGGCATGGCTTTGCGTCACCTGTTCTGTTTTCATTTCTAAACTTAAACTCTATAATCTAAAATATAGGCCAACTTACAAAGAGTTTATTTTTCTGTTTTGGTTTTATTTCTGTTCTCAGGTTTCATTTCCAGGTAGAAAACATAGCATTGTGTGATGAGATGGTGTTGAATATAACGAAGCTTAATTATCATAATTGTTTGATCAATTATTTGATTTGGGGATTGGTCAGTGGGATTGAGGGGTCAGTCACAAGAATCTTATATTAAAACCATTTAGGAGAAAGGCGCTGTTGCATTTATTCCTGCCAGTCAACGATAGGGTCATATCTGAAATCCTTCACACATCGGGATGCAAGATGAAACTGTCAATGCTACCTTCAGATGTTTCTAAATGGTTGCATTTTAGACCTGGTAGGTAAAACCTCTATATATGTCCTCACAAAAAGACTTACCTTGGGTGGTGAGTCTAAAATCAGCAATATTGAGCATCAGTATAAAGTCACATTCACATCGTGATGTTTATAATTGCTGCATTTAATGTTTTGGGATGGGTAATCAAACTCATTAACAGAGAAGTTTTTTACATTGACCTTGGGCACAAAGGTTTTTGTAAACTGGTTTTGAAGAAAGTCGGGAGACCTAAAAAAGGAGAAATAATACATATTGCTTAGTATGCATGTTTGACACTCAGGTTTATTGATATGTTCTGCCTTTTATAAGATGGATACTATGACAAATGACAGAGAAGAGATTGTACGTCACTATCTCTGTTCTATCTATGTACTGCCAGTGGGCAAAGATTTCTCATTTCATACATCATTTACAACTTCCTACAGTAATTTTACACAGATCATATCCTTGGTACAAGGCATAGCAATTATCTATACACATATATGCATGCAGGCATACTGAATATGAAAAACATGCAGTTCTAAAGAGTTCCAAAGTTCACTCTAGCCAATAAAAGTTGGTAAAAGCTTTCTTATTTTAACTGATGCCCCAGCATTACCTGTGAGACAGGTTGTTTTGAGAGGTCTTCTTTTAGAGCACTGTTTGTAAAATATTGTTTTCAGATTTTCCAATTGTTTTTGTATCCCAATGCAAAGACGTATGTAAAAATATGTTCCCTTTTCTATACTTTTACCCTTTTGCCTAGGTAGAAGAAAAATATAATATTGCAGTTTGGAATGGACAAAAAGCAATCCTAAAATGCACATTTTCTATTTTAAATGTGAATAAACATTAGAGTTGGACAGCATTTGGTTATTTTCAGCTTTCTAAAATTATTCTAAGTTCGCATAATTCTCCTTTTTCATCTAATATAGTACATGTAATATCTATAGAGAGAGCAAATTGCTAAACTGATACATATTTTTATAATCTCCAGAGAAAATGCTGAACTCTTCCACGTGTTGTCAAGAATCTAGAATTTATTTAATATTTTTGAATTTCTAGGTTTTTTCAAATTTCATTATTTTTAATATTCCGGCTTCCATTATTTGTGGTTAGAATAATGAATGGTAACTATCTAGTTTCTTTCCAAGGTACTAAAAGTAATGATTCAGATTCAGCAAACACAATGAATTCCACTAGTTATTTATTAACAAATTAATTTTCAAAAATGATTTGGTGTATTAACATGCTATACTCCTCCTCCTCCGCAACCATGATTTCTTAAGATTCATCCCTTTCTTTCTGGGAAATGACTACTTCCAATTTCCTTTTATTAACCTTTACTTGGTATCTGAATGTGCATCAGAATGCATAAATCTATATATGGAAACTAAGATTTCTCATGTTTAGGTCCTTGTATTTTAAGATAAGACAGGGAAACATAACTGGTATGCTCCGTCATTGTGACTCTTTCCATTATTAAAGTTTGATAAATGCACAAAAAATTAGAGGTCATTGTTTATTAGTAAAATTCAGGAGAGTAGATTGCCAAAGTTATTCTATCACTGATCATTTTCTTGTCTTTGAGTTGGTCTCTCCCTGCACGTCAATATTTCACCTGTAAAATGAAGCAAACTGGATGATTTAATTTTTTTTTTAATTTAGGTAAAATCTTTTTCAGTACTCCAGAAACATTATCTGCCTGGAAACCAAAACAATTTGCAAGTTCCTTTTAAGGGTACAAAATAAAATCCCTATGGTTTAAATTTAAGATTGTTTTAATAGCTAGCATAATTTAACTTCATTTGACTATAATCCTAGTAATGTTACAGTCAATGACAAATTGACTATACTTAATGCTATAGAAATAGCTCCAGTGTATCTTAACTTTATGGATAGTCATGTTCAAAAAAATAGGCTAGCATTTTCATTGAACACTCAATTCCACATATCTGTTTTTCATATCTAGTTGGTTGTTGAAGACTTTTTACTAGATATTATGGAATGTCTGAATAACATAGAAATAAAAGAAATGCCCATTCAGGTTTGATGTAGAGTTTTAAAATGAAGAATTTAGTCAAAAGCAATTCTTTTAATGAACTTAAACATGGAACGATTGTTCAAAAGCCACACTGATGAATGCTTTATAGCACTGGCCCAAAGTAATAGAGTTATGATTGCATTATGGATACCAACATGTAGAAAAGTCACAACGCATTTCTAGAGGCTAAGTCATTTCTTCCTTTCTAAAATAAAATTCAAATCAAAGCCATTTTGACCGCAACTGCATTTTCTATGTACATGTAAATAAAGAATAGTGGTGTTTTTAGGTGATAATAATTTCAAAAAGTTTATAATATTAATACCATGATCAGACCTCACTTCTTCCTTAGTGATGTTATATTAATGATGTTTATCACTCCTTCCTTCAATAAATATTTATTGAGGTTCTCTTCTTACATAAAAAGTAACTAAACCTTAACCTAGCTAAACTTACTTAGCTTGAGAATAATTAAATTCAGCACCAACTTCTTGCCATAATAAAGAAGACTGCATATGTTTTCTATTGTTATAGAAGAAATTAGCCTAAAAGTGGCAGTTTGAAATAAGAGATATTTATTATCTAACAATTTCTGTGAATTGGGAGTCTAAGGACAGATCAGCTGTGTCCTCTGAAAGACTGTAGTGGAGGGATTGTCAAGGTTGAGTTCTCATGTGAATGTTCAACTGGGGAATGATCCATTTGCAAATTCACTTAGTTTATTGCTATGCCTCATTTTCTTGTGGATGTAGAACTGAGGTCCTCATTTTCTTGCTAGCTCTTAGCTGGAGGTCCATACAGTCTATTGGCTCCCCTCATCACCTTACCACATTCCAACATGACTATTTGTGTCATCAAAGCCAGAAAGAGCAAGAGAGATTCCTCCAAAATGGGAGCTATGGTCTTATATAAGTAATCGAATAACCACATACATGTCAGTAATACATCCCATTGTTTTTACCTTATTCTAGTGGTTAAGAGTAAATCACAGATCTCCTCCAAACTCAGGGAAAGGAGATCACATAAGGTCATGGACATCAGGAACTAGGGATGGCAGAGGATACTTTAGGAGTCTGCCATATTATATAAAGCAATAATATAGGTATAATTCACTTTCAAATAAACAAAAATAAATGTAATTCAAACTTTTTGCTTGAAAATTAGGAAATTTGGCTTTCCCATTAGCAAGTTGTATGCCCCTAAGTAACCTGAGTCACCTCTTTCCTTGCAGAAAGGATTGGGTCCACATCTGAAAATGAAAGGGATTGGATTGGAGTGATTGCTAAAGTCCTTTCTCAGCTCTAGATTTCCATAAGGCCTAGAACATTTGGATTACATAGACTGTTCAGTGAACTGAATGCTTTACTTTTCACCCTCAACATGTATTCACAAGTTTGTCATCTTAACAGCTTATATCAAGGAGACTAATGTAACAGGATTTCAATTTAATTTAAATGTATTTTTTAACATCTACTCTGAGAAGGTTGTGGAAAATGGTAGAGTTACTGGTTAAGAAGATGCGTTCTAGGGTCGGATGCTTCAATTCAAATCCCAGGTCTTCCTCTCATCAACTGAGTGACATTGGTCAAAATATTTAAACTCTCTTCATTGGTCACATGACATGATAATAGTACGTGACTTAGAAGACTGTTGCCTCACAAATACTAATTATTTCATAAATATTAGCTATTGTAGGTTTTGTCATCATTACAATGTAATGCTATTAGGCTAGGCAAGGAAAATACATACAAGATGAATAATAAAGTTTCTCTGCCTTCAAGAAATGCACAAAAACGATGCTTTATTGAAATATTTTCTCTTCTAGGTAGAATATGTCATTATTAAAAACGTTTTATTCCCCTTGAGATTTATCAGTAACCAGGATATAGTTGAAATTCTTGTTTAATGTTATAAATATAGTTATATTAATAATTGAATAATTTCTGTTGGATTTTATTCAACATTCTCAGGAAGAATTAACTAGGTCAGGTTTTTTTTTAATATAGAGATAATATCTACCTTATGAAATGTTCATTTTAATTCTGTATATTCTGTTCTTTTGTGAGCAGATTTCCAGGTAAAACACTTCATGGTTATTAATAAATGGGCCATATATAAATTATGCATTAAGAAAAAATGAAAGACAAAAGCATTGAGCATCTCTTTTGCTAGTTAGAGGAAGCAGTTTTACTGTCTGACATTGAAGACAAGACAGTCAGTATCATTTCATAGAATCACAAGCAGCTGAATTCATACTCCACCTCATCTTTCAAACTCTCTTTTGTTCTCTACACAGAAAATCACGTGGAATGAAAAATGACCATGGAGGGACAACCATTTGCTCTGGAAGAGAAACCTTAGCCGTACAGTTTCCTGAAATTATCTTGAGCACATGGTCTTAGGTTTTCAGTCTTTGAACTTCTCCCATGACACAGGGACAATTTCAACAATCCAAAACTGCAGAAGTCAGACGGTGAAAAACTCTGATAAAAGAGGCCATCTTTGACAGCTGACAAACATGAATGTGATGAAGCATGGCAAATATTGATGTGTTTCATGAATATGTGTATGTCTATTGAGAGAACTTGACCAATGAGATGTATGATAGATAGGTCACTGATAAATATCTTTATTTCTAACTTCAAAAAGAGGAAAGAAATATCGAGAGTTGAGAAGAGAAATATTATCAATTAGCTGCATTCTTAGTTGGTTAAAAATTACACCAAGTCCTTTTGAGTATGTGCCCAATCTGAAATTGTCTTCTTGCTTTACTTATTTCCTTCTTTATCTCTTGACTTAGAATGTCAGATCCAAAATGGCAAGGATCTTGTATGTTCTATTTATCACTTTAACCCATTTTCTAATGTTGTCGAGGTGCTGAGTAAAAAAAATTGCTCAGTGAATGAATGCAAGAGATTTAGATTCTAATCTAAGTAGCTGGAAGACCTTAGGATAATCACTTAACTTCTTGGAGACTCAATTTCTTCACTTTTAAAATAGTGGCATAGAGGGTGCCTGACTAGCTAAGTGGGTAGAACATGGAACTCTTGATCTTGGGGTTGTGAGTTCAAGCCCTATGTTGGGTGTTGAGCCTACTTAAATAAGATAAAAAATGATGGCATACACTAGACGGCTAATGTTACTTGCAGTGCTAATATTCATTGATGGTATGCATGATTCAGATGTTCACACGATAACCAACTAATGTTTTTTTACAGGAAACTTCACTTATGTAACAGAGCTCATTTGACCAATCATTTTTTAATGAAACATTTATCCAAGATTAAGTGACTTATGATGTTAATTATCAATGCTTTTATTAGTGTCTGCTTTTTGTTCCTGCTTAAAGTGGGGATTTTGTCTGATGAATCAGCTTTGGGCTTTTTAGATTCCCAAATAAGGTAAAAATGGAAGATTTTCTTACGTTCACACTGAGGGCTCTTTTAAAAATTTTTAAGTTAATCTTTTAAATGGTGAACGTCTACAAAATTCTAAATTTAGGTAGATGTCTTTGATAGAGAAAAAGAGAAAACTGAGAGATACCTAGTTGTTTCCAAATTTAACAGTGCTATGAACATCTTGGAAGAGTTGGCATTAGAGGAATCTTCATTTATCTCTTTTTGTATTCTGTGTGATAAGTGTAAATTCAATATTATACTAAATACTTTTGAGTGGATTTGTTAGCTGATCATAACTTCACTGCATAGTCTGGCGATTGAATTTACAATTGTGAAAAGATATTGCTAATACTGGTGAAGAACAGTTAGGTTCCTTTTGCCTCGTGATGATGTTTTCATTTTTAACTGTCCATGTGTTTCTTTCTCAAGAGTGCCTAAGGACTGTATACAATATTTTAATAAGACCAATATATAGAATCTCAAATACATTTCATTTCAAATATCAACACTTAATAGGTTGATAGAAATGTAAAATAAATTATAATATATTGAGAATGTAAAGTCTTTGATTTTGCTATTGTAATTACAAGTAGGAATGTGAAAAATAAATAAACACTGGGGGACAGCAAGTGTTATAATATTCATGTTTAAAGAACACTATGATGTTCATAGTAAAAACTATGCTCTTTAGTTAGTTGAATATACTTGTTAAATGAGTCTCAAATGCTATTAGGCATTGTTTGCAGATTTCTAACTTCTGGGCAAATGTATAAAAAAATGAGGGCTTATGAAACTTGGAAAGCATTTATGTTAATCACTTTTATTGATATGTCTTCCCTCTAGACCATTGGAAAGTAAAAGTAGTCAAAACTAGAGTTCTAAAAAGGAAAAAATGAAGTTGGTGAACTTAACTGATGTTTAACTTCCTAAGAATTTCAGCATACAATTTGCCCATACAGGTTCCATTAAAGTTAATGGGAGTCGTATGAACTAATTCCCTCTGTAGGGTACTAAAAATGTACCCTGCAGTATTAAAAAGTCTGAACCTGATTTTTACTTTTTTAACCTTGATTATATTATATTAAAGATAGATACTTTCATTATCATGTCCATGTATAGTAAAGTTTATATAAAGATTTGAAAATAATCTATTTGAGGGAGAGGCAGAATTTATATGGGTCAAAGCAGAATTTTAATTAGTGTTGCAAATATGAGTAACGCTTTCATTATAATGATAAAACAAGCATAAGTATCTGTAACTTACCCTCTAGCTATATAAATGGGAACTTAAACCTCAATGAATTCAATAAATGAAACATTTTCAGAACACTTACTTAAAATCAGGTCTACTTTTTAATCAGTCATGTTTTAAGTGAATGCTTATTAATAGATCATTAATAAAACATGCTTACAAAATGAGATTTCAAGAAAGATAAAAGATGACTAAAAGACAAAGTAAAAAGATCTAATGGATAATTTTTAATTTTGTTTTAAACAATTTAGTTTCAGTAAGTTACATGTTTACTTCAAATTAAAACTGAGTTCTAAGTCATTTTTTTTTCAGTTATATTTATGAAGATGAAACACTACAGATAATCTCTCCTGTGAATTCATGACCCTTTTATACTAAGTTCTTCCTGTTTTGCTAAACTGAAATATTAATCTCATTTTTTTCCTTTTAAATAATTTCTGCCTGGCTTCTATCACTACCTGGGGGAATGAAGTTATACGATTTTTATTGTTAAAGAATGCAAAAAACGAAAAGAAAAATATTTACGCGAATAAATGCCACACCATCCATTTTTCACTGCAATCAGCGGCTAGGCTGAAAAACAGGGACATGCACAAAATATTTCTTAAGTACAAAGAATACTGGAAAAAGGCAGGCAATATTGCAGAACAATAAATAAAGCAGAAGACTCTCCAAGGGTCCAGAATTTGGTTTGGATAACCTTCCGGAAGGCAAAATTCTTACCCAACGCCTACATCAACTGCAATTAGGGCTGATCTTTTTATGTTATACATTTCTCTTCTCTAGGTTTTTGTTACAGGATTCTCCGTGTCTAAATTACAATAGAATCCCAGGAGTTTGGGTGGGGCTGGGGAAAATAGTTACTATTGTAAATAAGTTCATAGTTTCCAATTTATTGAAACTGATGTCAGGCACTTAGCTATTGAACTTCATCAGATTTCTAGAGTACTTTCAGCTCAAGATCCCATTACTTAGAATTCGCTTTGAAGCTTGCAACCTTTTCAGTTTTGTGCAGGCACTTGCTTCTGTGATCTGTAGGCTTACGGCTGAAAGCTGTAAGCATCCGAACGATGTGGGGCTCTTTGGACCCACTGGATTTCAGCTTTCCAGGCTGATTTGTGGCACTGACCTTAAAGCAGCAGAGGCAGAAGGCTTTTTTAGCCCTCACTATTTATAAGTTACTCTAGAATGAGAATGAAAAACTAAAATGTGGTTCTTGGAGATATGTCTGGCAATCTAGGCTGTACCAATAGCTAACCAAGCCGCAGAGCTCTGATAGGTTTAGCACAATTTCAATCTGAATTGTTCTGATTCTTTCGCAAACTTAAGAAGGTGGCACTTTTTCCTCCACTTTTAAAGGCATAATAAGGTGTACCTTAAATTAAAAATAATTTTCTCATACAAATATCTTTTCTTTAATTTTGAAAAGACTGAAAATTGTGTTTAAGATATTTCCAATGCCCTTTGAGAGAACTGGAAATACTCTAAGAGGCTCGGATTATTTGTCACTGCTTTAGAAAATGTGCTATTGGTACACTTACGCTTTGTGACTTTATATGAACAGCAGGATGAGTTGAGAAGTCTGACCCTCAGACTCTGAATTAAGTACAATGTGCCAAGAAAGTATAGTGACTCAAATGTTATTTCTGCACAGTGTGTGTTGTGTTGGTGTTTAGCAGAAGAGCCAAGACTTGCTCATTAGGACAGTGCCTCTGTTGTGGACTTTGAGTCTGAGATTCTTCTTTTTCTCTCTCAAATTCTGTGACTTCACTTCTCCTTCTGATGCACATCTTCATGAGCCTGCTTTGGTTTCCAGATTATTTGGTCGTTCTTTTGTATCAGGTTAGAAAAGTGCTCTTCTCTTTCTTCCATAGCATCCCAATTATACTTAAATTAATTGCTTGGGAGGCTGCCTCCTTCTTTAAAATGTAAGTACCTTAAGGGTAGAGACCATGCTTCACCAATGTTTACAGCCTATCTTACAACTGTGTCCAAACTTTACTGAGCATCATAGCATGAGATACAGCATGCTTCCCAGAAAGTTCTCAGTCTTTTAATCTATAATTGCTGCACATCGAATTTTTAAATAGACCTATTTTACATGACAAAGCCTCTGTCAAGCATGTTTCTTTCATTTTAGTTATTTTTGCTCAGATTTGCTCTTCTATAATCCTGTTCTGTGCTGAAAGGTGAGCTTCCCTTTACACCCTCATCATACTTAGGTGTGTTCCACTAAAGCCTTCTGAGAAGCATGTTCTATAGGATAGGGCTGCTGGTGCCCATCTCCGGGTTCCCTATAGCCTTGATGCATGGTCCAAATATGTCATGGAAGTGGAAACCAGAGGTCCTGGCACAAAGAACTGCCTTTACAGCTTCTCTGTGTCAGGACTGCGAGGTCTACATTACCATGTGTTATGTGATGATTCAGTTCACCCCAATTTGCCCTTTGGGAACTGCTGTGAAAACTTCTTGTGTACAGTAAATCATGACAGCATTTGGCCTTCATTTGAGGGTAAATGCATGGTTTATATATTAAAGCCATTTTTCCCCTTTAGAAATACCATGTGGCATCAATTTGTTTGTAAGCACAAATCAAATGGCAGTTTGGGATCCTCCAGATGATCCAGAATATGCTATATCAAGTTTTTAAAGGTTATCAGAACAGTGAAAACCTAGCACTGAAAAAAATTAAGAGATTACCTGAATCCTTAAGAATGTATCTCTATACCAGCGAGGTCCTTGCACATTTGAAGAAAACCTGATCTGAGACTTTAAAAAATGCCAGGGCATTAATAGTATACTTGACCTATAATAATAGGTCAAAATATTTAGAAAAGTGCACATTTTGTGTGTGTGTGTGTGTGTGTGTGTGTGTGTGTGTACGTGCAGAACTGAAATCTATTTGTTCACCCAGCCAGCCCAATTTTACCATATTGGTTTTCAAGCACATGTGAAATCAGGGTATAGATCTAGAGGCAGCATCAATGTTATAACTTGCACTTTTCAAATACATCATATATGAACAAATACGGTAATTCCCTGAGTAACTGCTCACTGGTCTGCTCCCAAGCCTCTACAGAATAGCCCAGGCTCTGCACTATGGGTTTCCAAATTTATCCACCCGGCCATACTTGTGGCTCTTGTGGTTGGTCTGTGGCCTGCAACTTAACTGGCTCAGCAGCTCTGTTTCCGAAATAGGCTCAGGAAGTTGGTGACCGTGTTTGGTTTGTTCCAAGGGAGCTGCATTTATTTAATGAGGTTGTGAACATATACTAAGATTTGTGTACGGCTCATCAAATAAAATACATCTTCAACTCTCTTTTTCACTTCAGTACGTGGTTTGGAGTGGGCTGTTTTACGAGCACATGTGTTTATCATATGACTTTCTTTGGGGACAAACATGATTTCTTACATTGGGATACAGTTTCTGAGTATCCGAGCACTTCTACTTCATTCTTCCCTGTTCAAGAAAACATATTAAGCTCGGTGGTCCTTTCTCATTATTTCCAGCAGGTTTCTCTGGATGCTAAGGTACTTTATTTACTTCAAGCGTGCTCATCCACCACGGTAGGGAGATTGAAAAAACAAAACAAAGACTAACCGTTCACCCAAAAAAGGCAGGTAAGTAATGTCTTCCTGGGAATAAGAACCCTCTTATCAACTACCTGCATTTATGAGAGCCATGTGCTGTACTAGTAAGTGTGCCAGACCCGGAGCCAGGAGACCTTGATCTCCCTCTGTTGCTCAACCTCTCTGTGACATCAGGCAGATCCTTTACCTCCTAGGTCACCGGCTTCTTTTATTTTTATACAAAATATCATCCCTAGCACAACAAAAGAAGGCACTGTGACTAATATTGATACTAGCTATAAAATATATTTTCTTCTCGAAGCCTCTATCATAGCATAAAGAGCACCGGGGGTGGTCTCTTACTAAATGAGCCTTGGTGAGTAGTTAAATGAGTCACCCAATAGCTTCCATTTTACTATATAATGTAATAAAGCACAATTCTATGAATAAGCCAAATGGATAAAGTGTCTTTCATTTGATGATTCAGATCCAATCCAATCAAGAATATTCCATAGAGTTTATTTCCTGTAATTGCAGAGTTAAAATTGATTTTCTCATATTTTTCTCATTTTTTTTTTTACCTCCCAGTGTTTGCAACAGTTACTGATTGTGAAAGAAGACTAGAAATAGAATTTGTTATTTAAAACTTCACCAACTTTATGGTGCTTCTTTTGAAAATAAAATGTAGGGCTGGGGGGTCTCTATCAAATTCTGATGAGGATTCTTTCTTAGAACTCGATAAGAAAAGAGGGAATGGGTGAAATGGAGATTGCACAGTCTTGTCCGGAAGCAGAAGGCTTATCTGGAAACTTCTGGTGTTCCTCAGTACAAATCAAATGACACTGAAAAAAATCACCTGGTCTTTTCACTTCCCCTGGATCTGGGTCAAGGATTTAGCCACTGTAGTTAGTGAGTTCAGGGGATGGGGTCGAGGATTTGGCTGCACTATTGGTGTGTTGGCTGGCTAATACATGAGCAAGTAAGTATTCTGAGACCAGATGCTTTTCCCTAACATTTTACAATATTTCAAAATAAAAAGTAGAATTAAAAAAAAATTTTAAAGTTATGGTGGTTAAGAAAATAATTTTGCCAGAATAGCTGATGATACATTTATCTCATGTAGAACACACACACACACACACACACACACACACACACACACACACACACTATAGTATCTTTATGTTTCTTATATGTGAATACCTTTATAGGTATATTCTTATTGTTCTAAGTTCTCTAAGGTTCTGATACATTCCAGAGCAAAGAAGAAAAACTTTGCAAAGTAGTTCAGTAAGACAATAGAAAGGGAAGACTTTTGAGTGTGTACAAGACTTATTTCAAGTGTTAATGATTCTAAGGTATTGTTCTAAATGAACCATCATGATGGATATGAGCACGAAATTAGAATATAGTGAAAAGATAAATATGTTTAATTTCTGATTTTTGAAATATTACTCAATTAAAACCTATTCTAATAAAGATGAGTGCATTAGTTAAGGCTGCCTAAGGGAAAATCTGATTTGTTTCCTGGCTATTAATGAATACTTTATGTGGCTATTTACTCCTCTATGAAGTAAAAAGAGAGGTGTGCCCACAGCAACACCAATGGTAGGTGTTAATATTTTTACTTTTTTCTCATGATAGAAAGCTTAATACAAACCTTATAGTCCTGTTTTTAAATTATCAGAAACAGAATTTGGGAATTTGTAGGAAATGTATTTTAGTTCACATCTGCCTCCCAAATGAATTTCATCTAGTCAGAAACTATAATTTATGGTAAAAGTGCTGAAACTAAGCCAATTTTCCTTCTTAAAACCTTAAGTTAGGTTTTAAATAGGGCATCCAGGTGGCCCAGTCGGTTGAGCCTCTGACTTCCGGTCAGGTCCTGATTTCTCAGTTAGTGAGTTCAAGTCCCACATCGATCTCCCTGTGGTCTGCCTGTCCCCACAGAGCCTGCTTTGGATCCTCTCCCTCTCTCTGCCTCTCCTCTGCATACACTCTTCCAAAATAAATAAATATCTATAAATAAATAAATAAATAAATAAATAAATAAATAAAACAGTACCTAACATATTGCTGATATGGCTCTTGGCCACAAAAACCTAAGGTCCTTGTGCTGAGATAGCACCTTCTTCAAACAGATGACCTGGTACCAGAGGACTTGAAATCAAGCCTTGTGGCCATTGGCTTGCAGGTTCTATGTTGAAAAGGAAAATTCTGGAGGATTTTTTTTTAATAGACAGAGTGGTCCATACAAACAATACAACTTTTCTTTCCTGCTAGATGTATGATCTGAGCTGGAGCATTGCATGAACTCTGTGCTTATTAGTCAGCAAAGATGCTACTACTCTGCAAAACCGGTGAAGCCCTTATATATACCCAGTTTGAAAAAGTCTTTAAGATACAATGTTTAAAGTGCTCTTTGTCTCTGATGACAAAGTAAAGAAATACTGAAGGCAGTGTTAGCACAAGGGACCCCCTCCAAAATATTTCCCTTAGGGTGGCATTGTGTGCAACAGCAACTCTCAAGGCAAAGACTACTTTAGAAAACTCATTCTTGCCCTTGAACCTCATCTTCAATTGCAGTGTCCTTACTACAAAATAAAGAACTATTATCTTCTTTTCAGACCCACCCAGCTGAGCAGCCCCCAGGCCTATAGCTCACCAAGGCCTGAAATCATTCTTGGATACAATGGGCGGGGAGGCTGACAAAATGGCAGAAAACTAATAGGCATCAAAGTTTATCAAACTTATCCAGAAACGTCATAGTTTTAATCTGAAAACCGATCGCATTCTTTAGTTTGGATGTGAGACTAATTTATTTTTGCTTTTATATTTCAAATAAAATATAGAGATCTTGTTAAAGGAGAACATCCTTATTTCCCTCAATGCATTCTTTGTCCTTTGAAAAATGTTTACTAAAAAGGCGCCTGGGTGGCTTAGTCGGTTGGGTGTCCGACTTTCGCTTAGGTCATGATCACGCGGTTCGTGGGTTCGAGCCCCGCGTCGGGCTGTGTGCTGACTGCCGGTTCAGAGCCTGGAGCCTGTTTCAATCTGTGACTCCCTCTCTCTCTGACCCTTCCCTGCTCATGCTGTCTCTCTCTCTCTCTCTCTCTCTCCTAGAAATAAATAAAACATTAAAAAAAAAAAAGAAAAAAAAAAAAAGTTTTACAACCCTTCCCTGCTCATGCTGTCTCTCTCTCTCTCTCTCTCTCCTAGAAATAAATAAAACATTAAAAAAAAAAGAAGAAGAAAGAAAAATGTTTACTAACAAAACTGCTGGACTGAGAGTTATTAGATTTCTTCCTTAAGGTATTCTTTCTACAGTAGTTCTAGTGAACAGAAGGCATATGTATATATACGATAATATCAATTGGGCAATACTTCATAATACAAATAGAAATGAAATGGTCATTTTATTATGAAATGCTCTAATGACAAGGAGAGACTCAATGATCTTTCCCCTACGCGTATACCCATATACTACTTTCGTCAATAGGTTTCTATGGTTGCTATATGCAAGACTGATTTTTGCAGACACTTTAAAATGTGACTCAGGAGGTTTTTTGTAGATGAAGACGGTTCACTCCACTCCTTCATGAACCTATTCTTTAGGAGCCCTCAAGGGATTTACGTTCTGCTGTCATTTGGGGCCATTTAAATCCCCAGTGAGATCTGGTAATGCCTGACTCTTGTAGAAAATTCCACCCTTGATGGATCATCTACTTAGGAATTTCTGGAGGAAATCTCTTAGGATTTCTGTCACATTGGATTTCCTTACACAAAACCTGATCCTCCAATTGAGAACTTGACAGGGAGCCTACCACTTTTGGTCTGGGAGCCTGAGACAGAGTGAGGAGGAGAGTAGCAGCGATTCTCTTTGGATAAGGATTTTCTGCTTCCTAACAACTCAGTGCCAGAGAACCATAGAGGTTGTGAACAGTAGCAGAGCCCTATGTTTAGGGGACTCCCATGCACTACTGGTTCTGAGAAGCAGATGAGAAGGAGCTGTAGCCAATCAGTCAATGGTGTAAATATGTGGGGCACCTTGGTGGCTCAGGGAGTTAAGCGACCCACTTTGACTCAGGTCATGATCTCACAGTTCATGAATTCAGGCCCCACGTCGGGCTCTGTGCTGACAGCTCAGAGCCAGGAGCCTGCTTCAGATTCTGTCTCCTTCTCTCTGCCCTTCCGCCACTTGTGCTCTCTCTCTGTCTCTCAAAAATCAATAAAAATATTTAAAAATTTAAAAAGCAGTGTAAATATGCAAGTCAGGTTGATGTTTAAAGATGAAATGCCAGTGTCACCAATCCAGATGATGTGTTGTAGAAAAATATAAAGACAATCAGAGATCCAACCATTTCCCCTTGATGAACCTATATGCCACTAATGTCCCAAGACATTAAAAACTAGGCAAGCGGGTAAAAATTACAGGACAACATTGGATAAACTGTTTCAAAGAAAGGTGGTGGATGTGGAAATTGGTTAAGTAGGTATTAAGAAAGCTGCATAGAAGATTTAGATGTCCATTAACATATTAATGAAATTGAAAATTCTCTTTAAATTTGTCCTGCATTTACCAAACTTATATTGCCACATATATTTTCTAATATATATTATTAATATTATCTAATATTAATTTTAATATTATTTAATTTTTTAAACAATACTTTANTAATGTATTAGGGGGCCCTAATATAAAGTACTACAAAGAGTGTGGTATAATAAGTACTAACTGAATCCATAAAGCCTGAAGGGATACAGAGATGGGGATGATAAGAATGGACTAAGTTCCAGTATATTGATTACACACTATGTGTCAGGCACAACAAGAAACATGTATTGAGCATTTACTGTATGTCAGACACTGTCATGAATACTTTATATTCATCATTTGATTCAATGGTCTTTTATCCCTATGAAGTGCACGTCACTACTATCCCCATGTTTTACATGAGAACGAGGGGCTTACAAAAGTTAAATGCCATGACCTTAGTAAGAAGGTAAGCAACTTTATTCTAGTCTATCAGGAAAGACAGATATAATGACAACTAAACACAAACAAGGTGTTATGTCCACTACCAACATTATGGAAACAAAAACAAAGAAAGTGAGGTTCTTCATTTAGTGATGAGAGAGTTGTCACAGGAGAAAATATTGCTGGATTGTCACAGAGCTAAGGGCTATAAACATACATGACCTGCTGGAAGATGTTGAGGGGATGACAAAAATACCACCAATTTTTTTTTCTGGAAACAAGTTCATAGGAGAATTTGAGAGGGTTGCTGTTACTCATTTAGGAACGTTGCTATTATTACCCAATTTGTAAAACAAACAAAACCAAACTAAATGGTTTGTTGTTGCCTGAAAGAAATGAACTATATTTGAAATAAGTATTGCCTGGACATGCCAAAATGATTGCACACTTTTTTTCAAATGTTAGTTCCTAATACAACGATTGTAAAGATTCACTCCATTGGATGAGATGTTGTTTTTAGAAATGATCTGCCTTCTCTGTTCATTCATATCCAATTCCAGAAATGGGAAATTATTCAGGAATCTTTTTTCTCATTATAGCTTTGATGTGAAATTCATTTCGTGGTTGCTGAGCATCTTGAAAATACAGTGGATGGTGGCAGCTACATATTCCTCTCTGGTGATTTTACTACAACTGCTCAAATAACAAATGATTCTATTTTTTTATTTGTCTTAAAGTTGAATTTACTCAGTGTTTTCATTAGGAATTAGTTTTAGCGTATAAAATAGTATTCTAAATTCTATAAAATGTGGATAATTTAGATATAGAAATATAATTTATAAAATGCATAAAAATGGCTTCATTACATAATAATAATACACAACACATAATTTTTTATAATACTTTTCTGCTCTATTTAATCTTTTCTGCCCTCACTAATTACTCTAACATACCTTGAGGTAGGTAGAAATAAATTAACTATGTTTATGCTGTAATTAATTTTTGGCCAGGGCCCGATAGAAAATAATATTTGAACAGGAAATAGGATTGTGACTTTCAGATTTCCATTTTAAGGCCCTTTAGGTTAGAAGACAACATAATTAATTATTAGAATAACTTTCATAAATCAAATCCATTCCAAAGAAAATCTGATGTTTTTTTCTGGCTTAGGCAGCCTTTCTCCCAAAGTTTGAAAATGTTTTTAAAGGTTACTTTATCTGGAAAACATTTTTATCAAATGGCAACAATTTTGCTCACACTTCTGATAGCTTTCCGTATCCAAGTTGTGATTCTTCTTAAAGCAGCGTTTAAAAGATACACACTACTAATGCTTTGGGGCATTACTTTTATTTTTATTGATATAACTAGATCTCCAGAATAATTTATTTCAGGTCAGTCTAAAAGTACTTTGGGTCTAGAGACCAGTGGCAAGATGATTGAGAGATACTTCAGGTAAACTCAGTCCTAATCTGGAAATGTAGAGTCTGCAAGACTTTGCACTAATTTTCAAATAATTAGAACCATGAAGTAGATAGTCTTAGATAAATGCATACATTTTCCAACTCATGGCAAAAGAACTGCTCCTCTCCCAGAAAATGTAATAATTTTATCAGTTGTCTGATAATGCGGTTACTTCTATTCCTACCGAAAAGAAGAGGCTGGCTGGCTGGTAATACTGGAATGAAGGCCTCAGTGTCTGTACCTCCTCCTGGGACAGTCTCTGCTGGTAGTGGGCAGAACTCTCATCTCAAACAGTGAAGGTGTGATTTTCCATTTTACAGAGAACCCCAGACTGAGAGAGGCAGAAATGGAGATAAAGAGCAAGAGTGCATGCCAGAGTAGTGTTGGAAGACCAGATTAGAATTACACAAAAACACAACTATTTTCCAGGTCAAATGTAAATGTGAGTTTGAAAATGGAGTGCACATTGAAAGGTTGCAGGAAATTTGTATATTACAGGGTCACAAAAAAGGAATTTGGGATTTCTAGTGGGCGGCAAGCTCAACAAACCAACCAAAATAAAGGGGTCCAATTGTTTGCTTTTGGTTGTTGTTAATGTGATATCAACCCGAGAATGGGAAAACCCATGTGGTGAATTGAATTCAGTTTTCTTAGCACATGTTTACCGCAAGAAGTAGGCATTAGAACTTATCAAGGAAAGACTGCTAGTGTGGTTGAGGATTCTAGAATCAATCAGCTATTGTTTTATTTTTTATTTGTTTTATAATTTGTTTTTGATTTATTTCAGAGAGAGAGAGAGAGAGAGAGAGAGACAGGTGAGCAGGGGAGGGTCAGAGAGAGGGAGACACAGAATCTGAAACAGGCTCCAGGCTCTGAGCTGTCAGCACAGAGCCCGATGTGGGGCTGGAACCCTGGCTTGAACCCACTAACTGTGAGATCATGACCTGAGTTGAAGTCAGACGCTCAACCGACTGAGCCACCCAGGCGCCCCAATTAGCTATTGTTTTAAAAAAGTGACAGTTTTGTCTGAAGAAGGGAAGACAGACAATGTAATAACTCTCTTCAAATATGTTAAGACCTCTTTCTAGAGAAGAGATTAGACATGTCATTTGAAGTGCTCTAAGGAAGGAATGCGAACAATTGGCAAGAGATGCCGAGAGGAACGTTTTAACACCACTCAGAGCATTTTTTTCCCCTAATCATTATTGCTGTTCACCAATGAAATAGTTTGCCTTACATGGATGGTATGGGTTTTGCATTACTAGAAATATTATACAACCTTTATAATTTTTTTCTTTTCTTTTTTCTTTTCTTTTCTTTCTTTCCCTTTCCCTTCCTTTCCCTTCCTTTCTCTTTTCTTTTCTCCTTTGTTTACTTTACTTTTTTTTTTTTAATATAGAACTCCCTCTTAAGAAGATGTGGTTTGAAAATAGAGAGCCACATATAAGGAGGAGTTGGTGGCTCAGTAGGTTAAACGTCCGACTTCACCTCAGGTCATGATCTCACAGTTTGTGGGTTCGAGCCCTGTGTCAGGCTCTGTGCTGACAGCTAGCTCAGAGCCTGGAGTCTGTTTCAGATTTTGTATCTCCCTCTCTCTCTGACACCCCTTTGCTCATGCTGTCTCTCTCTCTTTCTCAGAAATAAATTAAAAACAAAAAAGAAAATAGAGAGCCACATATAATATGATTGAAGTATGCTGTGGTATTGCTTTCCTTCTCATTTTCTGGATTTAACAACATTTTTAAGAAGAAAATATTTTTTTTTGAGATTTTATTTAAAACTTAAAACAATTAGAGAGGAAAGATACAAGTTTATCCTCAGGAAGCTTCTAGAGCAATAGAGCACCGGAAAAGGAGGTTCCTGCTTTGGTTACATTAGATTCAATAAATAAGACGATGCTTATGTGGATGCTGCACCAATGATCATGTGCTAGACAAGGCAGTGCATCTTACTCTGTAGGTAGAAATTTGTGTTGTAAGCATGGGACTTAGAAACTCTCTTAAGTATCATTATTTCCTGGGTTTCTTTTTGCTTTTTGTTTTATTTTATAAGGTCTGTGGTCTTACTTTAGTCATAAAGCAGTTTTCTGAGTTTGTCAAGAAGATCTTCTGTTTATAGCATCCCAAGGCCCCCATTGTCACTGGATAATCATATCGTTTGATTATTCTGTCTTCCTCCACTTTATATCAGCCTGATGACTGTGTTCTGATTCTTTAAAGCACTATGCAAATCTAAGTAGTAAATGCAATGTCTAGTCTTACTGGATACCATGTACATTAGGTTGAATAACCCTAGGAATTTTGTTACAATCATGTCATGCCTAATGATGACCTACTCAGCCCCTGCAAACATCATTCAATTACTCATTTCAGCATTGATTTTTCTCATGCTTTTCTTCATGGCATTTAGACGGCTTTTACATTTCTCCTTTTACTGAGGGGGAGTGGTATATAATGGCAGAGATGTTTTGCTTCCCAGATTCATAATGCTACACTCTGCTTCAAGTCCTTCTGGGAACAAATTGGGGTATCAATACATGAATAATGCCACACTTATTTTTAATTGAAATCACCGCTTTCATAGAAATGGTATATTAACACAATTTTCACTGCCAAAATATTTTAAATGCCTTTGTACGATAAAGAAAAGATCACCAATTCTCTGTATCAAGAATACAATTTATCCCAAACAGTTTTCCAATAAAAGTAGAATTATTAATGGAAGAATAATACATGTAATTTCAACAGCTAACCTTAAAAATGGAAATAATGTATCACTTTTTAAAGAATACATTATATTCACATGCACTGTGTTTATGGGAGTTTAAATTTTTTTTAATGTTTTTTATTTACTTTTGAGAGAGAGATAGAGACAGCATGAACCGGGGGAGGGTCAGAGAGAGTGGGAGACACAGAACCTGACAGGCTCCAAGTTCTGAGCTAGCTGTCAGCACAGAGCCCTACACGGGGCTCGAACCCACAAATCGCGAGATCATGACCAGAGCCAAAGTCGGACGCTCAACCGGCCGAGCCACCCAGGCGCCCCATGAGAGTTTTTTTTAAAAACAATTCTTTGCAACTAAGATCAAATTAATAGATTCACAACAGCTACATTTTGTTTTATTTAGCTAAATGTTAATCATGTTCTCTTTTTAGAAAATGCTTATTTATTTATTTTGAGAGAGAAAGAGACAGAGGGAGAGAGAGAGAGCACACATATACATGCAGGGAGGGGAGGAGCAGAGAGAGAGAGAATCCCAAGCAAGCTCTGTGCTGTCAGCACAGAATCCTGTGCGGGGCTCCGCCACATGAACCATGAGATCATGACCTGAGCCCATCAAAGTTGGATGCTTAACCCACTGTCCCACCCAGGCACCCTATCACATTCTTTTCTAAGATCTGTTTTGCCTTCATTCGAGTAAAGGCAAAGCTATTTTTTTTTTCAAAGCATGACTAATTTTCTCCTACTTTTCTTTAGTACATTCCCATTTTACATGAGATATGCATCTTAATATTTTCTGCTCAGAATTATAAAAACTTCTAGAAAAGGCATTTAAAAAAATTATAATGGCCCATTTAACTTCACCTCTACCAGTTGTAAAAAATTACACAAAGAGCTATTGTTAACCTGGAAAAGGGTGAAACATTTAACTCACTGGATTTGGTTTCATAAATACTAATAATACTTTTAAAAACATTGTTAGAACATTTATTCCATCTCCTTTATAATATATTTTTCTTCTTTTTAAAACTAGGTTTTATATAGTCTCATTTTTAATGTCTCATTTGAAGGAGTTTTTTCATAAGCCCTTAAAAGATATCCTGATTTGAATTACTCTTGCTCAGAACATTCCTAATGTTTAACTTATATTCTCCTTTATTCAATTGTCGCTTTTCAGACTATCTTAGAAAAGTAATTTTCCTCATAATTTCCCCCTTAAATCACTGCAGGTAATCCCAATATTTTATCTTTCTTAAGCACATAGTGCTACTTAAATTTGCAGAAAATCTGAAGGTGACTAATATTTCCTTTAGTTTTTCATTTTGGATGAAATGATGCAGATGTTCTCATTTAAATATTGTAACTTAATCTCATTAAAAGGTAAGAAAATCCCATAGGACCTTTAGAATTTATAAATTTCTCTACTTATTTCACATTTCCATTTAGTGTCTAAACCATGTGTCAGATTATGTTCAGAATGGAGCTGTTGATTTTCCTCTCCTTGTTTGATCCCCAGATAGAAAACTGGCTGTCTCCCTTTAACCCTTTCATATCCTCAGCCACCTTCCACATTTAGTCTAACTGAATCCTGGAGTTGGCAACTCCAAAATGTGATCTATCCATCCATATTTTCATCTCTGTTGACACCACCTTCGTGACGGCCACTGTGATGTCTTGCCTGCGTTTTCACGATAGTCTCCTATCTGGTCTCTTTGCTTTCATTCTCACACTCTTTGTAGTTTATTTTCAACAAAGCAGCCAAAATGACTTTTGAAACTCATGAGTCAAGTCATGCCACTACCCACGTTAAATCTTTCCAAGACGTCCCCATTGCACCAACAGTAGCATCCAAATTGCTTGGTTTACCAGCTCGTGCCTACCCTTCCACCCTCCTCTAACTTACAACCACATTCTCCTCAGCGTCCCCACCACCCCATCAGTAGTGTTCAGTGTCATGCTCCTGCCACAGTGGCTTCCTCTCCTCTGTGACCAAACTGAACACTGTCTACATCAGAGTGTTCTTACTTTCTGTTTCTTACGTCTAGAATTTTCTTCCCCACATTCTTCACGTGGATGGCCTCTTTATTCTTCTTTGGATCTCAAATGACACTTATTCAAGGATTCCTTCTCTATCCATCGTTATAAAAGTGGACCTCTCTTTCTTATTATTGTATCATCTTAATTTCATTATCACACCCCTCACAGCTACAATTATCTTGTACAATATAATTATTTATTTATTTTTTCTACTCCAGCAGGATATAAGCTGTAGTACCATAATCAGTTATTTCTCAAAGGAACTGTGATACTTTTTAGTGGGAAATGGTATTTAGAAACCAAGATGCGGGTGCTAAGTGTGCATATTTTTATTGGGGTATCATTATTTCCAATCTCTCTCAATAGATACAACTATGTAACTCCATTTATATTTCATATATTATACATCTCTATAGTTATTAAAAATAACCTGTATTCTTCAAAAATGCCAAAGTCATATAAAATTGAGGAAATATTCCAGATTAAAAGAGATTAAAAAGGCATCATATCTAAAGCTAATGTGCCAGCCTCCAGCGGATCCTGGATTGTTAAGAACTTATAACCTTTATATATAGTGTTTTATTTGGAGAATTGACAAAGTCTGAATAGACTGTAGATTAGATTAGATCATAATAGTGTACAAATGTCAAATGTCTTGATTTTGTGCTGTGATTGCTCATGAGAAAGTCTTTGTTCTCAGGAAATATACACTGAAGCATTAGGGATGAAACATCACCATGTCTGCCACTCAGTCTTAAGTGGTTCACAACAAAACACACTCACACCTGTCTCTTTTATCTCTTTCTCCAATCCATCTATCGATAGAAATAAAGGAAGAGAATAAACAAACAACTAGGGAAAGGGGCAAGTTGTAAATAATTGAATGTGAATAAAGGGCATGTGAGAGTTCTTTGTTTTACAACTCTTTAATAGGTTGATAAGAATTTACCAAAAAAATCTTCAAACTATGCAGTTTGGTTGCATATTTTTTCTATCGACACTGCCTCGTTTGAATGAGGACTGAAACAGCTTCTTTTTCCCTTTTCCAAGTAGAAAAGTAGATTAAATAGTTTGAAGTGAATAGTAGCATATACAACATGCAAAATCAGAATTCTTTACCAAGGACAAATGGAAATAAGGTTTATTAAAATCACTTTATTCTTAATTAAAGAGATTTTATGACTGCCTTACTTAACCATGACTAGTCCATCAGGTGCAAAACCACAGAGGAGAATATTATTGCTTAGGTTTTTTTTTTCTTTCACAAAGAGAAAATCTTCTAAACAGCTTAAACTTGCCTAAAGCAATTTCAAGATGACCTAACTCTCCCCAAGTGACTTCTCAAATTCTCAAACTATTATCTTTCTGTTCAAACCCCTTTTCTAACTTTTTCCCAATTATACCAGCCATATAATTGCTAAGCTGCGATTCCTATAGACTATCTCTATCAAAGGATCAGGATAGGGAATGATAAACCTCTTAACAAAAACTTAATTCTGATTCTTTTCCCAGATTAAGGTATCTTAGCAACCTGTGAAGCATTTTATCTGCTGATTCTATCATTTTGAGCACTTTGTTGAACCCTTGAATTGACCTTATACCTGTGTGTTTCCTCTCTTGTTGGCTTTATTGGTCCAGGTTATAAAAATGAGGTTGGCAAACAAAAAGCAATGTGACCACACATGTGTAAATGTATTTAGCCTTTAACATCAAAATTGGTTATTTATAAACTTATGGACCAGAATCTTTATTTCTGTTGTTTGTCTCCTGGGAAAAACAGGTCTAGCCCTGCTCCATGGGTGGCAGTGATGAGGAATAGGGCTTGGTTTTAGCTAATACAAGGATTTGAGATGAAAGAAGGGTCAAAGCTAAATACAGCCACAGTTGCTTTAGCTGGGGAAGCCTGAGCTGTGAAGCACGCATTGCAGTCTAACCTTCAAGGCAATGTCCCTGGTTACAGTCTTGCAAGATGGGTGACTAATGATAAGAGAGCATCCAACTTGTCCAAGCAGGTTCTAACTATTCTGGCTCAGAATCCCAGGCATACCAACTGCTGAGATCCAACAGCCACTGTCAGTGGTATCGGTAAATTGTGTGTGATATAAGCAACCACATTTGCCGTTTGTGACACTTTCTTCATCTTGCCTTTACCACACTGGCTACTCCGTCTCATCTCAGTCATGAATGAGTCATGAATCTCACTCCGCATCTCGCAGGCTGTGTGAACGAGAGTTGCAGATTCCGTCTTTATCCTCTTTTCTTCTCTCTCTCCTCTCATTTACTAAGTGACTATATCCCCTCCCATGGCCTTAAATATCACTCATTAACTAGACACTCTTTTTTTTTTCCTGTAGCCCAGACTTCTCCAGGCTTAGATTCCAGACTCTTACAGAGAGCTTTACTGATACTTTCCAGGTAGATACATGTAATCGGTGTCCAAAACTTCACATATTCAGAATAAACTCCTGATTTTTAACTTCTACTATCTGTGATTCCTTCTACAGATTCTCAGCTTTCATAATGAGCCATTCCATTCTTCTTGTTACTCATGACAAATTAGTTTTTGACAATTTTCTTTCTCTCATACCCAACATGCAATAGTAGCAAGTCTGGAGGCAGTGCCTTTCAAAATGTCAAAACTCAGAGCACTTTTTATCACCTTTATCATCATCACTGTAGTCTGAATAACATGATGTCTCATCTGGATTATTGCAATAGCTACTCACTGGTCTACCTCATTCTACCCTTGCTCCTACCACAGCAGCCAGAGGGATCCTTTTAAAAAATATGTCAGTTCATGTCACTCCTCTGGTTAAGTCTCTCTGATAGTTAATCCAAACTTATTCTCATGGTGTGGTGTGGTCCCCACTCTCTGATCTATTTATTACCATGACAACAATTTTGTCATTGGCTCCAACTTAGTCTTACTGACCTTTTTGCCATTCTTTAAACAACCAAACATACTTTGAACTCCATGCCGCCACTGGCTGGGATGCACTTTCCCCAGGTATAAGCTTCTAGAGCTCTCAGAGAGTTTTCCTAACCACTCTCAAGTACAGCGGCAAGACCACCATCACTCAGGTCACTGCACGTTCTACTTTCCTATTTTATTTTTTCAGTAGGTATCATCACTTGCAAATTATTTATTTGTTTCTTGTCTTCCAACTCCACCAAAATACCCACGAAAGCACAGACCTTTGTTTGCTGCTTTTCTTTATCCCTAGGAGAATGTTGGGCATCAGTAGATGATCAATAACCAATATGTGTTAATGAATTAATTGCACTTATTTTGTATGTGGAAGAAGTAGTTATAATAAACAGCAAGCCTTTTCATATTTTAGATAACATTCTAGAATGGGTAACTGAAATGAAGACTTGTAATTATTGAAGAAAATATGAATTCTTGTTATTTGTGTGGCCTCTTTTAAGCTCATCTGTAAACTGGGGACAATCATATCTTCTAGTCTACTGCAAAAAAAATGATATGAGCATTAAATGAGATGACATCTAGGAAGCATTGGTTTTTATTCAATATTACAACATCTGGTCTTTATATGACCATCTTGTGCTTGAGAAGTCCTTTGTGCCTCACTGAACCTTAGATGTTTTTTCTGTCCTACTTTTTTTCCTGTTCAGCAAAAGATTGTTTAACACAAACCTGGAAGATTTCTTAGTAGAAAGCAGCAGTATTTGCTTTGTCCAATTAACATTATTTTCGATAACCTAGATGAAATTTTTGAAAGTATGTTAAATTTCACAGATGCTGAAATTCTAGGAAGAATAGCCAATTCAATGAATTATGAAATTAATATAAAAAGTGTTGATGAGTGCAACTGTGGGCCAAAATATCATGCTGCACAAAAGGAAGAGAGCTGTACTTTGACATCATGCTAGTTATTTCACATTTATAGTTCATGTAATGCTCACGATAAAACTAAACAACTAGATATTATCATACTCTTAGCCAAACATTGAAACCGAATCTCAGAGAGGTTAAGTAACTTTTTCAAGGTCATGGAGCTAAAACCATGGAGACTGAATACAAATGGATAACTCTCTGACTTTGAAGTTTACGCTTTTTGCTTTATGATGCAAAGATTCGTTTGTACAATGTGAAAAACCCCACAACAGTCAGATTCAAAATGAGGGCTTGGTGGCAACACAGGAAAAAAATGATATTACCCTTAAGCCATTAGATGTGATTGTCAAAAGGTGACCAAACTCAAGCCTGAATTGTTTTCCCAGATGTAGAGATGGAGGAGAGAAGCCAGATCTATACTGTGCTGGTCAGACCACTCCTGAAATTTTGTTTGAATTTGGATGTCGTATTTTAAGGATCATGGAATAGCTGAAAATTACTCTAAGGGAAAATAACTGGGAGACTAAAATCCTTACAAAATATAAGAAGAGAAATGGTTGATGGAATAAGGAATGTGTTAATTAGGGTAGGAGGGGGGAGAGAGTCAGAAGTTACTGACAGTCACATAGATCAGAAATTTCAGTCATTCAATACAGCTCCCCAAAATATGACTATGAAAAGCTAGGTTTCTTTTTTTTAATGTTTATTTATTTTTGGGAGAGAGAGGGTGAGAGAGTGGGGAAGGGGCAGAGAGAAAAGGAGACAGAGGATCCAAAGAGGGCTCTGTGCCAACAGCAGAGAGCCCAATGCTGGGCTTGAACTCACGAACCATAAGATCATGAGAGTGTGACCTGAGCTGAAGTCAGATGCTTAACCCAGAGAGCCCACCAGGTGACCTAAGAAGCTAAGTTTCTTGGGTGAAATATGCTTCTGCAGGAGATCTTGAGTTCTCTGTACCTGGAAGAGGTCAAAGAAAACACACGTGATCATGGTAGGGAAGTTTCAAGGGGCATCCAAGAGGAGACTGAACTAGATAAACTCTGGGTCTGTCCTGACACTCAGATTTCATGTTTTGTTAGAAAAAGTGCATCCACCNCTTTAGAGGGCTTAGGGCCAGAAATTGAGTGGCTATCTCATCCTACTTAGAACGATAAATGTATATATAATTAAAATGTTATCTGGATCTCAGCTGAGGTCTTTGTGCTCTCCAAGAGCAGAATAAAATAGACTTGAATTTTATTTTATAGAATATACCCCCAATTCTATGCCTTGAGGAAATCTGAGATACTATATTATGTAAATTATTGGAGGGAAAGATGGGTCAGGAGGAGAGGTTTGCATGTTTTAGATTGCCAGGTCCCTGAGCTAGTAAAGAACTGAAACTAAGTTTTCCTAAAATCCAGAGGAAATAAAGCAAAGCAACATTCCCACCACATTAGTGAATTTAGTGAAATTTAATAAAGTTTAAAGGGGAGGTGGGTGGAGAGGAGGCAGGGTTTATATGGTAGCAAAGTAACTAAACTGGACATGAGCGAGGTCTGATTTTAAAATGTCTCTGGGCCATCAGCCACACTGGAATACTACCAGCCTTTTAATCCACATTGGCTTCATCTTCTTAAAACTCAATGACACTTCTTTCCCTTTCCTCCTCATCCCCATCTCTACTCATCTCCTGCTTCAGAATTGCCTCAGGAATTTCAATTTCTCCCCACTCCTGAAAGTCAGCTTCCCTAACTCTCAAACTCTCAAATTCACCTAGACTCATCATCACAAACGCTGACTTACTAAGGTGCTCAGTAGAGTTGGAGGGCCTGCTTATGGTAGAAATCACCATCTTTAGAAAGAGTATTAGCATGAGAACCATTTATTAACATTTCAAATTTTATTATTTTAGTTGGCAAACAGTAGAACTGATTTTTTAAAAATATGAAACATCTGGGGTGCCTGGGTAGCTCAGTCAGTTAAGGGTCTGACTTGAGCTCAAGTCATGATCATTCGTGGTTTGTGAGTTCGAGCCCTGTGTCAGGCTCTGTGCTGACAGCTCAGAGGCTTGAGTGCTTCAGATTCTGTGTCTCCATTTCTCTCTGCCTCTCCTCTGCCTGTGCTCTCTCTCTCTTAAAAATAAATAAACATTAAAAAATTAAGAAAATAAGAATACTAAACATCTGAGGATATTTTTTGCCAACCCCTCTATTTCAAGATCAAATAGAAAGAGTCAGCATAATGTAGTGATCTGGAGGCAAATGGATTTTATTACCAACTTTGATGCTGCTTGACCAGCTGTGCCACTTTGGGCAGGTTACTTAACTTCTCTGATTTTTTGTTTCTTTCATCTTAAAATGTGATTAATAGCGATGTGTTGGTGCTGTCTGGGTTAAATCAAATGATGTGCATGTAGAGCACTTTACAACTCCTTGTCTTGTGGTCAGTGTTCTATAAGTGTCAACACCATTACTAAGAGAGTTTCCTCACTCAAAAAACCTTTTCAAATTTTTTAAACTCAAAATAACTTTTTCAACGACCACCGAAAATTTAGCTTGACAGACTTTGAAGAATATACTGAGGATATTTACCACTAATATTTTTTCTTCTGCCTATCATTTGCCAAACTGTCACTAAGATTTCTTGAAAATGCACTTCAATGGTTTCTGTATTGAGAGCAATTTATTTGACTGGCAGAATGATAGACGAACTATTAGTTAAATACATTTTACCAATTCTATGACTTTCCCTGGTAGCATGGTATCAAGATTAGATACTACGATCCTAAATAATCCAGCTGACCTTTGGCAACATTGTAAATTAGAAATAATTTAATTTAGTACCAACTTTCTTTTTACTAAATCCCTATCCCAGCCTTAGACAAAGCTCCAGTCCTGTGCTGAGGTATGATAGTCACTAGCACATGTGACCATACACAGTTAAATTAAAATTAATTAAAATTAGAAAAAATTTGATATTTGAAATTTAGATACTCAGTTGGACTAGGCACATTTCACATGCTCAAAAGCCATATGACTAGTGGCTACTATTAGAGCATGTGCATATAAAACGTTTCCATCATTGCCCGAAAATTCGGTTGAACGGTGTTGCCTAAAACTCAAATAACTTGTATCCTTCCTCTGTCTGGCACCTTCAAAACTGCTTCTTGTTAGGTGTCATCACTCTCATGCCTTCTCCCTCTGAGATTTTCCTGTCCTTTGTTTTATATTATCTGCTAAGAGAAACTCAGGTGCTGAGGTGCTAAAGAGGAAGCTCTGGGATCATTTCCTGGTAAATGAATGGCTAACTATCCATCTTCTATAGTAGTATTTCTCAGAAAGTGGTTCTAGGGTGATTGCTATCGTAATCAACTGAAATAATTACATGTGAAATTCTTGGCCCTCATCTTAAAACCTCTCAATCTGCCTTGTGAGTCCACTTTCTTAGTCATTGTTATGGAGGGCAGAAGTTTGAGAACCATTCCTGAGAGGAACAACCACTATCCATAGCCAGTAACCAAGAGCCTTATACTTGGATGTTAGTTTGCATAGGAATAAATGCAATGCCAAGTTCAGGTAGCAGAGAAGATATTTTTGGAAGGATTGGGTTTGTTGACCTTCAAATTATACAATAGAAGGCCATTTGCTCTTAGGCTCATTGCAGACCTACTTACTAGCACAACACAGTTGGTAAAGCCCTCTTACCCATTAAGAGAATTTAAAAAAGAATTTACTCTTGACATGTATTTTCTTTATTAATGCTTTAAAAATCATGTTTACCTTGGGGTGTCTGGGTGGCTCAGTTGGTCCAGTGTCTAACTCCTGATTTCCGATCAGGTCATTATCACAGGGCTGTGGAGTCGGCACAGAGCCTGCTTAAGGTTCTCTCTCTCTCCCTCTGCTCCTTTCCACTGCTGGCATTCATCTCTCTCTCTCTGTCTAAAACTAAAAACTAGAAAATTAAAAATTAAATTAAATTAAAAATTACCTATTAATGCTTTCATTTTATTTTATTATTATTATTTATTTGTGTATTCATTTTATTATTTATTTATTTGTGGAAGGCTTCATGCATTTGTGTGTCATCCTTGCATGGGGTCCATGCTAATCTCTGTATCTTTTCCAATATTGGTATGTGAGCTGCTGAAGTGAGCATTATTATTATATATTGAAGGACACTCAACAAAGTTGTAAGATTTTGAATCGTACAATGTGATGATTTGATTTATGTGTACATTGTGAAAGGGGGAGTCATGTTAACATCTGCAACTTGGTTTTATATCATTTATAGTTTCATTTTATGTTGTTTAAATCTCCCTTAAGAAACAAATAATTTTAAAAGAATTTTTAAAGGAAAAATTAATGAAAGAGGAAAAAACAAACAGAAATAGGCTTTTAAAATAAAATTGAAAATGACTTAACCAACTACACACACACACACAAAGTCAAAACCTAAGCAGAAGCAAATAATGGAAAATTTTCTTTCAAGTCTCATCAAAGAAAAAAAGAAAGAAAAATAGTTAAACAATACTAAGAATAAGAAATGGAGAATGTAAACATGGATATAGACAATATTTAGGTGATTACAAATAAGGCAACTTGGTAGAAAAATCTTAAGTCAAGCTTTGTTTTATTAGTTATATAGACTTATCATAGGGCTATATAATAAAGCAGAGCAATTTGCCACAAATAGACTAGAACAATGGAATAGAGAACTTAGAAGCAAGCCTTCAAAGATGAGGAAGCTTCTGTAAGATAAGAGTGACATTGCTAAGCACCTGGTGAAAAAGTGTGGAAATAAGTAACTATCCACTTGGGAAAATAAAACATTAAAGTCTGAGCTTGAATCGTAATACAACTTTAGGCGCATTACGTTTTATGTTTTTTAGTGTCTATTTATATATTTTGAGAGACAGAGAGAGCACGATAGTGGAGCCTGATGGGGGATTTGATCTCAAGAACCTCAAGATCATGATCTGAGCTGAAATCAAGTGTTGGATGCTTAACCAACTGAGCCATCCAGGAGCCTCTGGATGCATTAACATTTTAAATGTGAAAAATCAAACCAGTAAAATAAAATAAACTGGAAGCAGTTAAATGAACTACTCTATATTCCTTTCACCAAATCTGTCAATTTGATTACCTCTGAACCCTTTCTTCTGACAAAATGGATGAAGTATGAGATAGAATATACGATCATGGAAAGATCCTTATAATTATTGTTTGCAAAGCTAATTTATAGAAAAAGGCATTTTTGTTATCAAAAACAAACACAATGAAATGAAGCACATGTCCCAAATCTACATAAATATTTGGAGACCGTCCCAGTCAACATCTCAGATATATAAGAAGTATCTAGTTATTTATCGTCTCTGTGTGTAGGTGAGTCAGACTCTAGACTCACCCTCTTTGTCTTATGGATGATTCAATTGCAGCTGCCTCGGGTCCTGCTCCCTTCTCACTGGTTGCTGTCCCACACGTGGGGGGAAGAGCTTATCTTCAGTCCATCCCTCTGAGCACCAACCATTTATGTTCCAGGTGAGAGATGGACAATTGAAATCTGGTGCCTTGCACATGGAGGGCAGAGGAATTTTTACTGAAGTAAGGACACTTGTCTGGGGCCCTGCCCTCTTAGGGGAACTCACACAGCCATCCTGGGAAGTTGGGATGCCTGGCCAGCAGGAGTCCTTCACTTATTCCCGAGATTTCCATCCTTTATTTGGGGGTAAAATTGTGCTCCCTGCTCTAGTAAACCTCAAAGATGGCCTGTTTCCCTTCTGGTTTCTTCAAACATACCTGGATCACCTCTTAAATGATTTAAACTTAGAAAAAAGCCTAGAAGAAACTGTATTAGAACCACATTTGCTTGTACCTTAAAAAGAAAAGAAATCTTGAGGAAAATAAAGGTAAAATCTGTATAACTGATTGAATCAAAGATGAGCATGGTATATAAGATGAAGGAGGGAAAAATAAGGAACATAAACAGAATTGTGATGAATGTATGCTGATATTCTAATTGAGTATGTGTGTAGGAAAAGATCTAGAATTATACCAAATATTTACAAATAATTACTTTTGAGATTAGGAGCACTTTTAACTTCATATAGAACTGTAATACTTGAAACAATTATAGGCATTTGCTACTTCTATGAATTATAAAAAAGGTAAACTCAAGAAGCAAACTAGACCAAACAAAAGAATAATTTTTATAAAATTTCAGTTTTATGATGATTAGGCCTGTAACTAAGTCAAGGAAGTGGTCTAAACTCCCTAAGATACTGTGCCCTCTAATGAAGATGTAGAGATAAAAGGCTGAATATTTATTTAAAACAAATTCTTTATTATTTTTGAAGTATTTGACAAAATTCCAGTAAGAAAAAAATATGAATATAACATGTCTGTTTCCAAAGGGCACAATTATTTGTTTGTTTGTTAATGTTTATTTAGTTATTTTGACAGAGAGAGAGAGAAAGAGAGGGAGAGAGAGAGAGAGACAGTGAGAGAGCATGGGAACATGAGCAGGAGAGGGGGAAAGAGAATCCTAAGCAGGCTCCGCACTGTCAGCTCAGAGCCCAGTGAGGGGCTCAAACTCAGAAACCTTGAGATCGTGGCCTGAGCCAAAACCAAGAGTTGGACACTTGACTGACTTAAGCCACCGAGTTGCCCCAAATGGTACATGTTTTGAAGCTTTTGATGTTCTTGGGCAGGAGATAAAGTTCAAGTAAAGATCTAGTTCTTCCATGAAAAAGAAAAAAAGTTTTAATGTGCTTTGGGACACTGAGAAATGCCATACATGTTGATTATTTTCTGGAGACTGTTAGAAACACAAGCAAGATTCTGAGAGGCTAGTTTTGATTTGCTTTAGGACAATTTCTTCTTGCTCGGTAGAATATAGGCCTTAAACTCTGAGAGCTGGACAGAGGATATATGTTTGCCTCTGAATCCCAGAGTTCTTTGTTCTAGAAAATGCGAGCGGCAAAGGGCCAAGTAACCAGAGTAATTTTTTTTTTTTTAAATCAGTTGCTTCAGTGAAGGTTCAGAAATTTTACAGGTTCCAACACATGGACCCAGAGTCTACCTGTCTATCAGGAACCTGGAATTTGGAGATTTCGTTTGGGAAAAATCATGAAGTCCACTTGGACCATAAGAAGATACAACTAAGAACTAAAACCTTTTCTTAAGCCCCAAATGATGGTAGTTGAGCAAACCAACCACCTTCAACAACAAAGAAAAAGAGGTACACATGGTTTACCATGAGTTAATTCAAGCGCTGAATGATTATTACACCATCAAAACTAAATCAGAAAACTTCATGATTCCAAAAGGGATGAAATATTAGGCTAGTGCAGTGTGGTAATAACAAAATACCACCAGATTCATGCTTTTCCAAATACTTTGCTTTGCTGCCTAAATTGTGAACAAAACAAAATTCTTGGCTCTAGCATCTGCCTCCCTCTCTGACTACAGCTCTTGCCATGGCCATACTTCCTGACATTCTTCTGCTCCTTCTATTCTGTCCTCCTTGCTCGTCCCTGAATAGGCTGAAGTCTGCCTCCGAAATGTTGCCTCTTGGAAACTAAACTGAAAAGTGGATTACTTATTTAAATTAAAAACAATGACCCAAAATTGGTGGTGTAAGTTATTGCATAATTTAAAAAATGACAAGTTTTCTTGGTTCTCAGCATGAGAGCACTAACATTAATCGAGCATGTCACTGTGTTGAGTCATTTCTCATTCAACATTCCATAAAGAAGCTGTAATTTTTATCACTGTAATACAGATGAGAAAACTGGGAAAAGCTAGGAAATGTCAGAGCTAACAGTAAAACTCTGCCTTCTTAACCAATATTCTGTACTAATGCCCTGAGTTTATGTATGAATTGGGTTGTAGGTATATAAATGAAGATCCCTTGCAGACAGATACATTTAAAAAATCCCAAAACTTCTAGAGTTTTCTTGCAGTGTTGGGCATAAAATTTTGCTCATTCTCAATATAAAAGGATTCTTTGTCAGTGTACACACACACACACATACACACACACTTGTGCACGAGTACTATCCATGTTTTCCCTCAAAGCTATAAAAAGGTTACCTAATCTAAAAAGAAGATATTCAGCTTCACATCTTATGAGATCCTCTATAGTTTTAATATCTGTCCTGCCCTGAAGCTATCCTCCAGCAATAAACTATACATAGGAATCATGGTGTAAGGGAAAAATAAAGATATATAGTGACACCACTATGTGAAAGCAAAACATCTGAAAATTCAGTGAAAATATTAATAAAATCAGAGAAAAATTTGGTCAAACTTTTTGATATTATATAGACAAAAATAAATGAATAGTTAGCTCAGTTGAATCAACATTTTAGTATTGTTTTAAAATAAATTGACCAAGTATTCTAACTATTGTTTCCAGATTAATCTTTTGGGAATTTTGCCATTTAATTTTAGTCTTTGGACTGTTTACTAACAGGTGAGGTATAAATAAATGTTTAAAGTTTTGGTCAATGGATTGCATTCTCAGAGGAATAATAAATAAATTCTGTATTTCCAGGGTTTTCAATGCAAGAGGTATATTTTAGAATATTCATCTGGGAGTGATGGGACACATATAAGACATTTGTGTATCGTGGTCAATAGCTCGAATCTCGTGATCATATTAAACAAGTAGAGTCTTCTATAGATACTCTTCTCCTCCTAAAGGTGAGATGAGCCAGCTTAGGGAAATTTTGGCATATAGCCTTGAGGTAAAGTAGATGGCCAAAGACAGAAGGAAATCCCAGAGATGGACCCTGGGGATGAAAATGGTGGTGGTTTTGAAAAGCAACAACTTGGAGGAAATGGAGGAAATATGTGAGAATGTGTCTGGAGGATCCTGTGGACAGGTAGGGAAGTGCCCACAGAGAAGAGAAAGACATGTGCCTCCATTTTTACTTGGGTTTCTGATTTTTTTATTATGGGAAAACACATATAAAATTTACCATTTGAATCATTTTAGATGTACAATTCAGTGTCAATAAATATATTCACTTTATGGACCATTATCCATCTCCAGAACTTTTTCATCATCCCAAACTGAAACACTATAGCCATTAAATAATAATTACCGTTTCTCTCTCCCTCAGCCTCTGATAAACACTAATCGACTTTTGGTGTGTATGAATTTGACCATTCTAAGTACCTTATCTGCCAGGGACTGAATATTTTTGTCCCTCCCAAATCCATATGTTGAATGGAATATAATCTCCGATGTGATGATATTAGAAGGTGGGCCTTTGGTGGGCTTTGCCATCATGAAGTTCCAGAAACTTACCTGGTCCCTTCTGCCATATGTGGACCCAGCAAAGAGATCACTCTCCCTGAACCAGAAAGCAGGCTCACGCCAGACACAGAATCTTCCAGTGCTTGGAACTGGACTTCCTAGTCTCCAGATCAATGAAAAAGTAGTATTTATTATTTATAAGCCAGCAAGTCTATAGTATTTTATCAGAGAAGCCCACACTAAAATATTTTGTAAGTGGAAATATACAATATTTGTCCTTGTTTCACTTAGCATAATGTTTTCAAGTTTCTTCCATCATGTAACATGTATCAGAATGTCATTTCTTTTTAAGGCTGAATAATATTCCATTGAATGAATATACCATATTTTGTTTATCCATTCATCTGTTGATGGACATTTGGGTTGTTTCAATCATTGGGTTTTGTGAATAATGCTCCTATGAACATGGTATACAAATATCTTATTTGAATTCTTGCTTTTAGCTCTTTTGAGCATATACCCAGATGTGATGTTTTTAAATTTTAGAACTTTTTATTGACATATAGAATGGTGCACAGGTCATAAGTGTACAACTTAATGAATCATTCTTAAGCAAACACACCCATGTGATCAGAAGACAGATCAAGAAACTGAAACTCAAATTCCACCCCCTTTCAGCCCCTGTCCCTCCCCAACCTCCTGACTTAACCCTTGAGATCAGTCTTGTCTGGTTTTGAACGTCACTGAATGGAACCACACAATATGTGCTCATTTTTTGTTATGTTTATGAGACTATACAAATTATGTTTCTAAGGTTAACATTTGTGAGATTTAAAAAAAATTCATATTGTCACAATGTAGTTTTAGTTTATCCATTCTCACTGATACATACTATTCCCTTATGTAAATATTGCACAATTTATTTGCTCATTCCATGATTCATGAGAGTTGTGCTTCCATTCTTAACTTTTATTTTCTCCAGTTTTATTGGAAAATAATTGACATGCATCACTATATAAGTTTAAAGCATACAACATGACGACTCAATTTACATATATTTTGAAATGATTACTGCAATGACTCTTAATTTTACAAATACCAGGTGGTAGAGAGTCCTTGTAGAGGGAATCGAGGTGTTGGACTTCAGGTCTTACCACTTTTACTTCTTCTACCATAAGAAAAGAAGTTAAGGAGGCAGCTATAAACTTTGTCTTTTAAAAAGCAACCAGTTACCATTTGGCTTTCAACCCATAGGTCTGGTTCTCCTTAATCTGCCAGGATACCCATTCACGTGGGGCTTCCCGGGACTAGAGAAATTCTCTTCTTTTATCCTTAACCTTAGGGATACCTACCTAGGCAATCTGGCAATTTTTCTTTTCCCCTCAGTATCAAAGGGTGAGCCAGTATTACTCATTCTATATTTTACTATGAATGCAGGTTAGAGGCCTTGCCATTGGTGTATTTCATAGAACTGAAGTGGGGCGGCAGTGAGGTGTTGGGAGGAAGAGCAGGTGTCCAACCTGGGCAGCCATCTCTTGCTTCTTCTATCATAGCCACAGGGTTTATGGGTCCTGGTACTCTCAGTGGACTCTGTGTGACTCAACTCTCCCTCCAAACCTCTTCTCCACTCTGTTAGCACCAGACCACCAAAGCACAGGGTAATTCACAATCATCCCACACAATCATCCCAGAGGGATTCTAGCTTGTTTCTCTAGTTTCTACAGTCCCTCGCTACCCTAAGCCCTTACTCCTGCTCCCACTGACTGTGTTGAAGAGTTGCATATTTTCTTTTTTTTATAATTTTTTTTTTGGCATTTTTTTAAAAAAGTAAGCCTTAATGCCCAATGTGGGGCTTGAACTCACAATCCTTAGATAAAGAGTTGCATACTCCACCAACTGAGCCAGCCAGGCACCCTGAAAAGCTGCATATTTCTCTTGGTCCAAACTGTCTTCTGCCTTCAATTATTTGTGTCTTAAAAATACTCCTTTTGGATGGATAGCACATGACATATATCTACTGTTTGCTTTATAACCAGAATTTTATATTTTGGATGATCAAGAAACTCTCGTGATAGGGTACAGAATAGAGGGAGAATGGCTAAAAAGCCTCAAGATTTTGGGTAAGTCAGATTCAGAACTTCTCCTTTTTTATAGATTGCAGTAATGAACTCTATTCATGTTGGTTCATCTTGAGTTTATGGCGGTGAGATTCAGTGCAAAAACATGAATGCTATCGATTGAGTTGTGTCCCACCAAATTCATATGTTGAAGCCCTACCTACAATGTGACTATATTTTGAGATAGGGCTTTTAGAAGGTAATTGAGGTTAGATGAGATCATGAGAATGGGGTTTTAGTATTAGTGGCTTTATACAAGAGGAAGAGAGAGAGTTTTCTTTCTTCTGCCACCATGTGAGGGTACAGCAAGAAGATGGCCACCTGCAAGCCAGGAAGAGGGCCCTCACCAAGACCTGAATCTCCTTACACCTTGACCTTGGACGTCCCAGTTTTCCAGAGCTCAGAGAAATAAATTTTTATCGCTTTACCTATCCAGTGGGGCATTTTGTTATGGCAGCCTGAGCTAAGACATTGTGTCTTACAACTGAAGCTCTTGAATGAGTCACTTCTGCTTATTAGATGAAGTTTTTAAATTTACAGATTGTTAGTAATATTCCTTATTTCCCCCAAGTAGCTGGGAAACTCACTGAGATAACATATCAGGAGTTTGACAGATACAGAGTAAATTTCTTAAAAGTTACTTCCTTTCCCCTCCCCTCCTTTGTTTTTTACCACCTGAGCACAACTGTAAGATGTAAAGGGAACCATAGGCCACCACCGCTTTCCAAACAGGCATAATAATGAAAATGGCTAAGACTTATTGAGAATTTACTATGGATCAGATGCTACAGCTACCACTTTATTTGCATTATTTTGTTGAGTCCTCACAGACACTTTAAAATAAGCATTGTCATTCCCTTTAACAGATGAGGAAACTGAGGCTCAGAGAAGACAAGTAACTTCTCAAGGTTGTATAGCTATTATATAGTGGATCTGGGATTTATATCCATGTCTGTTTGACTCCCTGGGCTGTGTTCTTAATTATTATTTTTTTTTATTTCCAAGTATATGATTATTGTTCATTCAACCCGAAGGGCACAGGAGATTGAATCACCGCTCTCATGCACCTCACTCTCTAGTAGGAAAGGCAAAAGTGAAAATCAATAATCAGTAAATAGTGTGATCAATGTTAAATCTGCACAAGATGTTATTGAGTACAGAGGACAGATGCCAACTGTCTGAGAGACCAGAAAATTGTTCCCCAATCAGTTTGCTGGACTGCCGAAGTTGAGAAGGACATTTCAGACTGAGGGAACAAAGGCTCAGAGGCATAAGGGCAAGGCTCATTGGCGATCCATCCACATGTCTTTTTGGGTGTGTGGAGCGAAGGACACACACTAGGGAAACATAGGAAATGAAGCAGGAGAGGTCTGGAGGAGCCAGATTGTAAAGAACATTTATATGACATACAAAAGCATTTAAACTCTGCTACAGAATATATGTTTTAGAAAGCCGTTCTTGTATGTCTTCTCCCTTGACACAGTTTTATCATAGAAAGGAATGTGTCTTGTTTAACTCTGAGTAGCTAAAGTCTAGCAAAATAGCTCTTCAACATTTATTTGCCTGAATGAAAAAGTGAATGGATGAAGGAGTAAATGAACAGCGTTAATCACATCACAATAAATATTTTGACTGCAGGGGTTAGAGGGTGCCAAGAATGGGGTAATAGATAAGAGTGAGGAGGAAATTATCCGGCAAAGGTATAGAGAGATGGATATTGGAAGGTTATTTAGGAAAGGGACTGTCATTTACCAATATAAAATTATCTAGAGGGCTGGCTGGAGGCAGAGTGACGCGAGATGGAGGAGAGAAGCGGCTTTCAGGAGAATACAGGTGGGTGTTGGATACGTTGAGTTGGAAATGACTGGATTTCTGGTTGTCACTTGAGTTTGGAAGCTAGAGGTCATGCTCTGAAAACCATAGCAATACCTGTTTACATTGAAAGAGAGTATGTACAGAGTATGTACAGACTAGAGTGAGTTCTGCGGTTGAAACTTAGGAAAACAACAAATGCTTTCCAGAGGTTAATTCATATTATAGAATCTTACTAGTCATCAAGGATAGAGAAAGAGGAGCCTAGAATGTGGGCTTAGGAGGAGTAAGGGATAAAACGAATCTCGTGGCATGAATCTAAGGACAATTCAAAGGGGTATGTATTCAACAGCATCATACTCTGCAGAGAGGAGTAAATTTGGCACTATTTTGTTACATGTTGTTTGACAGTATATTTATTGGGGAAATTATGTGATATCTATGGAATTAATTTTAAAACAATTTTAAGGGCCTGCTTTGCATGGTACTATATTTTTTCCATGAGTTGGATGCATTTTATATTCAGCAGTGGAAACTGGGCATTTTTAAAAAGTAAATCATATCCACAAATGACAGTTCCATGAAAAAAAAAATGAGGGATGTTAATACAGTGTAATACCATGAGGATACAGTGAATGCAATTACTTGTTTGCTCAAGGCATCATTAGGTAAGCTGTTGGTAGGAGCAAAAAAATAAGAGACCCAAATGGAAATTTCAGAGCAACTGGTGTGTTGACTTTTCTGGGAGCAAGTCTCCTTAGGATGCCGACTGTAGTAAAATATCTCTGGAATAGATGGGAATAGTCTTAGAGGCTTTGAATAGATTGAAACTATTACAAATGGAAGCATCACTGAAGATTCCGCATAGTAATCTATTTACAAAAATAAGGATTATTTTCAAGGTTGTGGAAAACAGTTAAGTCAGTTTCTAATTTTTTTTTGAAATTTGAGTTATCATAGTAATTCAATTTTTAAAATACTTGTTGAGACTGAGGGATGAATACATGTACCTATCTAGGTAAAGTATCTGTGCTATGCAAAGGAAAAAGAAGCCTATAATTTAAAAAAATTATTGAATATATAATATGTACAAGAAAAGTGTGCATAAACATACCACTCAATGATTCTTTTTTTACAAACACCACTGTAAAATCTACACCCAGATCAAGAAACAGACATCAACAGCACCCCAGATGTCTTCTTTAATCTGCCTCCCAGTCACCAAGAGTAAACACCATCTGGCTGTACAACATAAAATCTAAAATTTTAAACACTAGATTTTATCTGATTCTCTGCATTTGCTTGTTTTCTTCTTTATTTGGGCTTTAAGCTTGTCCATGATAGGGATTATGGCTTACGCTGTTCATCTTTGCCAAAAGGGCCTAGGGCACAGGTAGGAACACTGTAGGCATTCAATATTAAATTAACTAACAAAAATGGAATGCAATGGGAGCAAAGAAAACTTGAGGACAGTTGGAGCCAGAAACTATTCCCCGTGTTAAAGGTGTTTTGGTCTTGGTGGCAATAAAGGACCAACAATCACCTGGACCAGTTCTCATTCTGAGTGTGACTCAAGGTAGCGCAGAGAGAGAATAACAGTTCTCTAGGGCTGGCTTTAGGCCTTATGTATGTTAGGATATCAGAGATGGGGGTTGATAATAGCACCATTTAAGATATTCTAGAACAATCTGACAGAATTTTTCTGTAGTAGTGAATGTGGACAAGATTTTTTCTTCCATTCTTCAGGGAGGTTAAAATAGTCCCTTTCCAGAGACCACAGGAGGTTATAGTTGAAGGAGATGAATTTCATATGTCATTTAATATGTCATTACTGTTCTTCATTCTACATATATTTTAGAGTTTTCTCTCAGTGCATTTACTGATAAATATCAGACACAGTTAAAATGATACAAAAAAGGAGAATAATCAGCTATGTATTCTCTGCATTTAGTTACCTAAATGTTGTCAATAGCCTTTGTTTTTATTACTTTATTGTATCACTGACATTTAATTCGATGATACTAATAATAATTAAGATTAAGTGACTGCTTACTATAAACCAGCCCTGTAATTTACATAAATGAGCCCATTACAGCCTCGTAATTATCACACCTCATATTATATGCTGTCCCCATTTTAAGGAAATGAGGCTTAAAGAAGTTCAGCTACTGGCCAAAGTCATAAATCAAAGTGGATCTTTGGCTAGAGATTCAAATCCAGGTCTGTATAGTTCCAGAACCTGGACTTCTACCTTCTATAAGATACTTCAGTATCTTATCACTCGTGACACTTTGGGCTTTTACCCATTATTCAATACTCAATACTGTTTACTGAAGTTTTGTTTCGTTTAATGACTCAGTAGATATCTTTTTAACGAGAAAATACAGCAGTCCTGGGCGGTGGCTATCTCTAGTGTTGGTAGTCATTAAGAGAGATTTCTATAACACACCAGAAGGTTGGCTATAAATCTGGAGCAAGGATACAGAACTAGAAAGCTAAATCTTAAGTATTACATTCAACTTAAATTGGAATATTACGGAAGGGCAGTTTTGGTAATTACATACATACATACAGCATTTTAGATTCTGACCAATTCAGTTAACTTTTTGGATACACTTGTTGTCTCTGGAAGTTTCAGTTCAAACTAAAAAGCTATCTGGTAATTTCCATTATTACTGCAACATGAATTAAACTAACACATTATAAGAAGCTTCATAAAAAGTATCACACCGGTGAAAGGCAAACTACCAGGTAGGGGTGCTCAGAAAGGCAAATTAGTCTCTTGAGATGAAAAGGCAACAATTTCTTAGGCTCTGATGATCTCCCCAAGAGGAAGATTGAAAGGAGAGGTGGTTGGTCTTCTCTGGAGATAATGAGAGCATAGCTCAAAGTGGCTTTCTGTTCTTCTCCTGGAATAGTGTAGGTGACCAAGGTGAACTTTTCTTCTATATAAAACCGTTCCTGGACTCCCTTTAGGATGAGTGTCCATTTCTTGTCACCCAGCTCTTGGTGGCCAATTCTCAAGCCTGTTTCACACTTTGCTCTCACCATGGGTTTTTGGGCATCTTTGAACTTCCTCCAATGTACCTTCAGGCATTTCTTAAAAGTGCTTGAGAACCATTTTGAAGATGGCAAGCTAATGCTTATGTCTATGCTTGCTGAATTTCCTAAACTACTCAAATTCCATGAAACAGGGTTTTGACTGCTGTCATCTACAACTGTCTCACGTGTAATTTTAAGTACAGCAAGACACCAGAGAGGTGACAAAGAAGCGGGTAGTAATAAAAGTAAAATACTGTTGTTTGGTCTTTTAAGAATGAATCACATGTGTGAAGAAATAAATCTATTCCTTTAAAGCCTGGTAGATTATTTTAGGGCATATCAGGAGAGAAATAGAATACGTTCAATTAAGAATGATTGAGAAATATTATTCTTTAAAATAGCTGTCACTTCAATTATTTATCATTTTTATTCTCAGCTCAAGAGTAAAAAGACAAATTTTCTATAACTGGATTGCTATTATAAAGCTAACCAGATACCTTTGTCTTTCTTCTTGCTTTTATATTAAGCCCTATAGACTAAGCGCTTGGCTATAAATAAAACTATTGATGTTAAAAGGTCATGGCTGTGACCTTTCACATGTTTCTTCTCCACTGTATCTATATACACTGTATACTTTACCTAGAGAAGAGATTCTTTATTTAAGAGAGCTTAAACTGTTCAAATTTGTAATGTACTGGGGATTTTGGAATGTCTAGGGGACTTAGTGGATAAAGAACTGACCTTTCATCTCTGAACCCAGACACAGTCCAACCTCAGATAAGTGAAAAAGTTTTGTGTCAGTTGCCTGTATGATAAACTGGTACTATCCACTATCTTCCAACCCAATTAAGCATTACTGGCAGATCTGGCCTCAAGAGGCACATGGAGTATAGAAATGGAATTACTTCTACTCCTGGAGAGGGTGTCTGAAGCTTCAAGATAGGATTTTAAGGTTATAAATGGGAAGCATTGGCCAAAGTAGCATCTATAGATGGAAATCCATAAGCCCATGTGAACACCAGCCCCCTACCCCCACCCCAATCAAATGCAAATTTGAGATACTGGGATATTTCCTAGGTTCATCATTTTAGCTTCCATTTGCTATGTCTTCAGATGCAATTTGTGAAATATTTTTATTTTAATCTACAGGAAAAAATAATTAGAATGTAGGAGACAGTAGCAGATGTATGTAGTAGTAGCCAGCAGTGAAATTTGGTGCTGGTAGAACCAGCCTAATGTTCACAGAGAAATGCAGACAAGAGTTTCTAAAATATTAAATAATGCACAAATTCCTGCATTTATACTGGGATACATTATATGAAGTTGTGACAAGTTTTCATTTTATTATTTAAGTTTTACTTACCTAACATTAAAATGAACTCCCTTTTCAAATAAACATTCGAAATAATGAAAAGAACACCTCAAGAAACTTCTTGAGGACATGATTGCTGTTTCTTGACATCTTTGATTTTTCAAATATGTGACCTCACAATGCAAAGATGATGCCCACTATCTGCTTTGTCATGAATGGATGAATAATGGTTGAATGAGATACTATTTATTGCATGTTAGATGGCCATTGTGAGTTAGAAAAAAAATGGTTAAATGTTTCAGTGTTGAAGAATTAATGAGAGAGGGGAAGTTGAACAATTTCTATAAAAATATTCAAGCAATTTAAATGTTCAACAATGAAAGGTGTCAGAATTAACCTGAGAAGAGCCTTTTGTGGAAAGTAATACAGTGATTAAGTATCTTTATTTTTCTCCATTAGAGAGAAAACAATGGCCATTGTCATTTAATTTAGTTTAAGTAGAGCTTCATTTACATACTACTAAGAATTTTGTAATATGCAGTTATACAGCAACTATTTTAAAATTAACAAAAGAAAAAGAAATAATGTTTTTTTCCTTGGGGATATATGACAAGGAAAAACTTGAGTAGACTACTGAGTTAATCTCTTTGGTTGGATTAGAGTTATTTTTTTGTTTGAATTTCAATATTTTTCTATATCTCTAAGTGTTGTACGGTAAGCATATTTATTACTACTTTTTTAACCAGGAAAAGTGACCTCTGAAACAAGCACTGCTCCCTAAAATCTATCTCATTACAACTTTCTCTATGTCCGTCATTCATGTTTGGAAAACTAAAAACAGTATTCATTCTGTAAATTTGAAAGTCACTTACGTCCTTTGGGCAGCAAAGGGAGAATACTAGAAAATGTTTCTGTGAGTAATTTGATTTGAAAGTTGAGAGAAGGTGAACTCAATAAAGGTGAAGAATTCAAATTCAAGAGCAGGGGTAAGAAAGGCTGGAGGGGACTTAAAAATACTTGAGAAGAATTTCACTAAGTGGTTCCAAAGAAAAGACAGTAAGCCAATTTTGATCTATGTACATAGAGGATCTGGATACTTTCTATTATTGGTGTTAAAAGACAATACAGGAATCATAGACCCCAAATGAGTCCCTTGTGTTAAGTCTCACATCAGCAAACCCAAACCTAACTTAACTGCAGTTTCAGCCTCTCCAAGGAAGGTGATCTTTTTAACTGGTCAGTCTGCATCACCTGGTCATCACTGGTGAGGTCATCTGCCTGATACATCAGCTTCCTTGAAACAATCTACTCTCTACTAAAAGTTTCCTTGCTCTGCCTCCTTCTGCTTATTAAAAGCCTTTGAGGGACGCCTGGGTGGCTCCGTGGGTTAAGCGTTTGACTTCGGCTCAGGTCATGATCTCATGGTTCGTGGGTTCGGCCCCGTGGCAGGCTCCGTGCTGACAGACAGCTCAGAGCTTGGAGCCTGTTTCAGATTCTGTATCTCCCTCTCTCTCTCTGACCCTCCCCTACTCACACTGTCTCTCTCCTTCTCTCTCAGAAATAAATAGAACATTAAATTTTTTTTAATTAAAAAAAAGCCTTTGAGCTCCTTTCTTTCTGCTGGATAGGACGCTGCCCTATTCATGAATCACTGGATAAAGCAAATTAGACCTTCAGATTTACTCAGTTGGATTTTGGTTTTAACAACAGATCTGGCCAAAACTGATTAAATTAACCAAATTATTACTCATATTGCTTTAGTTAAGACATTTAATGTGAATGGCAAAAATAGTAGCAAAACAGGAATATTAACAAAGAAAAGAAGTAAAATCTAGAAGGTAGCAGATTGAAAGATCAAGATACGAAATATCCAAACTGCCATCAAGTTGGAAGTGAGAAAATGGTCCCATATTTTGTCTTCAAAGAGTAGATTGGAAATACACGCTGAAAATCTGAGAAGGATTGGAGTATAATATTTTTGTGAGAAAAAACCGAAAGCCAAAATTCAGATTTTGTGACTAAGGATTTTTGGTTTTATGTCTTAAGATGATCTATTTTCTCCATATGGCTTTTCAAAGGGAGACTGGATGTAATCACTAAGAACCATTTAGATATGGCTTATTTTGGAAATATTATCTTCTCAACACTCGCAATTTTTCCTATCTCACGTGGGAAACTAAAAACGAAACCCCAAATTCTGATTCCAGCACACAAAAATTCCAGGCAAATCTTTTGCTCCTAGTTGGAGTTTTTGCTTGTTTTTAGAAACTATAGAAATACAGCTTGCAGTTAACTTTACTTGGGGTAAATCAGTGCATCCTCATAACAGAGGTATACAACCACGGATGATGCAAAAATCACATTCATGTGAATCACATATTTTCATAACCTTTCTCTATGCATCTCCTTTATAGCATGCATAACAATTATAGTTTAAAGAGCTACTTACTTAATTATTAATTTAATATATGTGTATCACACTGAGCACGAACACCTGCCTACTTTTGCACCACTGTATGCAAGGTGCACAAGTGCGTGACACATAGTAGGTGCTTCCTAAGTGTGGAATCGATGAATAAATAAAGCGCTTCTTCTCGAGCTTTCATTTTGACTTAACTGACACATGAGAAAACCGATGCCTGTAATCAAGTGGCTGTCCATTGCTCAGAAGTGTTTTTCACTATTTGAAAGAAAATAATACTTTTTAATTTTATCGACTTAGAGATATGGATTTTTCTAGAAACGAAACAGAAAGCGAATAGACAACCACAAACTCCACAGAAGATATTTAATGAACAAAATCCCAATTTCACTAAGAAAACGCAAGTCACTGATGACTGTTATGCATGTTTTCGTTTAAAATGTCTTCGTATTTCTCACATGCATAAAGGCTTGTTTAGAAATGTCATAAATGGTCATTTAAAACCATGTCCACTTATTTAATGTCCGCAGGCAGTCCATGCGTAGGAAAAGCCAAGAGAACGCCACTTGCTTTAAAGATGACAATACCTTTGGAATGTTAATAGCGTCAAACTTTCTAAAGGAAAATTATTTCTTTCGCGAACAAGGAAAGAGTCAGGTTGGCTTAGTCCGTTTTGCACCTTTGTGCTAGGGAATCTCTGGGTTTAAATTACAGCAGCTTCAGTCTTTGCTTTTCAATCCCTTAATCCTCAAGGAGCATAGGTTTCAGTTCAAGACAACTTCACACAGAACATAAGAAAAGACTCTGTGAGCCTACCTCAAGTATGATGATCTTTTTTTCAGCTGTGATCTTTCACTTGCATCCCATAGTCAAAATGACTTTGAGGCAAACCAGTGTCAAATAATTAATGCATTTTCAATGAAGGACTTTTTTCCACTCTGCTATAATGCAATGCATGAACAGCAATAAATACTTTCATGTAAGCCACTTGTACCTGTGGTTTTCATCACTGTTTCACTGGGATCCTTCACATTAGAGAACCTTTGTGAGGTGCCTAAGCTGAAATGGAAAGAAAGGCTGGCCTCGGAGGTTTTACATCTGGTAGCCTACCCCATTACTTACAGGCTACATGTAAAAAAAAAAAAAAAAGTTATACAGGTTGAATTGGGGCAATTATGTTCTGATCTAAGACATATATATTTGTCGATTATTTCCAGGTGTTTCTTAAAAAAACATGTTTTCTTGATCTATAATTAATATTTTGCTGATGGTGCTCTAACAAAATGCCACAAAACCACTCACCATTTCTCCGCGCCGTAAATGATATGAACTAATAGCAACCATATTAAGATTCTTAGGTTTTTAAGCATTATCCTAGTTTGTGTCACAACTATTATTTAAAATTATAATATCCAGGTGTTGTATATGGTATTTGATCAAAGGGAATGGAAATGTAATGAGTTATAAGTTTTCTCCCTGAGGACCCAAACTGTACATAATGGGAGAGGGTGTGATTTATTTTCTGAGTCATTCTGGAAACAGTTAGAAAAACCTTTAGTTAAATGTTCGTAACTGGGGTTATTGAATCTGCTGATATTTACCACTTACAGGGGGGTTACGGGAGTGCTTTTTTCGAGGGGAAAACCGAACTAAAGAATCTTTACAAAAAACCTCTACCTATCAGAAAGCATTAGTATCACCTGCTGATTTTTTAACGAATATTTCCAGACTCTGTACGACATGTTCACAGAATCAAAAACAAACAAGCAAAAAAAAAAAAAAAAAAAAAAACTTTNNAAGAAAAAAGACTTTGAAACTGACTTTTAGAGATAACAAAAAGTGACATTTGGGTTTTTTTTTTTTGGATGGTGATGAATGCATCCTCTAAGTGACAATGAACAGTAGAGTTATAATTTTATGAGAACATTTCTAATTTTTCCCACATTAACCTTGTGTTAAGAAATGCTGACAACTTTGAATTATAGGACTGCATCCACTTCCCGTTCTTCACCATCAGTGAACATGATCAGTCCTTCCCCTTTAAGCAAATGCAATAAGGAAGCATCAGAAGAGGGTTGAACACTTTTTTTTTTATTTTTGATCTTCCTCAAATATTGTTTGACCTTAATCACTGTCTTCCAACAAGCTTAATGTGACATCACCTTGAAACAAAAACACAGAGCTCTCAAGTCTGGCTCTGGAATGAAAAAGCCCTGATTATTAGTCCTCTGTGTGATCTTTTCAGATTGCACTGATGAGATGAAGTTTAATCTCGTTTCTCTCCTCTCCAGCACCACAAACCACAGGCAGTTTAAGGCAGCCTGAAAATCTCTTACATCTGGAAGAGCAATAATTCATGGGATTTCGCCTGACAGCCATGACAGGCAGCAGGGCAGCCAGAAACAACCGTCTCTTATGTTGTGCTATTTGCAAAAAATCAGAAGAGGAGGAGTCGGCACAGGACCACATCCTTCTTTAGCATATGTTAGTGGAGAAAACCCTTTTATTTTCTGCCAGATGCTTCATGAATAGGTCCTAAATATTACATAGACAGTAGCTATCACTTCCAAACAAAATTCCTGGGTGTCTGCTAAGCTGCCGAGCATATGAAGGCCTATTGTCTGGCAAAGGGTCATGGTTAAATTTGCACAGATTTTTTAAAATAGATATCTCAGATTCTACATGTAATTTATAGGCGTTTGCACACCCTGCTGTGCATGAATATGATACCATCTTCTGAGCAGGATTCTTGCATGAAATGTATATGGGATTTAGCTACAGTAACTTTTACTGGGCAGCTTTGAATGGCCAGCAAAGTACTAGAATTTACTGCAGCCCAGCTTGTGCTGTCAGGCTCAGGGTTGGTGTTTATGATTTCTGCAGAAGCAGAAATAAACAACTTCTCCTTAATGGCCTTCTTTATGTGTAAGCAGCAGTGGCCCTATCTGCTCTCACAACAGTAGCTGGTGCAGCGGTCTGTCCTAATTCATGTGGAACCAATGTCTGAACATTTGCATTTCTGCTTTTCTGAGTTTTCTGCGGCAGCCAGAAAGGGGGAAGTAGACTGCGAATGTCTGAATGGGTAGCATTCCACTCTACTGTTTTTAGTGCTATAAATACATTGTGGATAGAATGACTCAATTTTAAGACTCTTGACAGCAAGAAGAGAAGGAAACGACTGGATTTCTTTTCAGATTGGCCATTGCTGATAAATCCTGTAAAAATACTCATCAAAGAACATTTAAATGACTTCTTTGAGAGGCCTGTCTGTCCACAGCCTGCCAGACAGTTAAGGCACCATTCAGTATGCATGTCAAGGTATGTGAATGCAATGGTCAGAATTGTCTGGGGCGTAAAGCGCAAGCGTAGGAATATGTGAGATAGAGACTTTTCTACTTAGGCGCAAACGTAAAGAAAGTAATTACAACCGTTTTTAAAGTTGTGAAGAATGTGGACCTACGTTGTATGTAGGAGCAGGCAGAAAATACATTTTTAAAAAACGAGACAACTGTTTCATGCCAAAGAAAAACAATTCCGTTGCCAAACTACACATTGTTAACTTAAAATGTGTTCCATGTGGAAATAAGAAGACTGGTTTTAAGGAAAGGCTAGTGATCTGAAGTCAGCTGGCTCCATGCCTGTCAACTACACATTTTGGCTTCTAGTTTTACAGCTAGAATTGGAAATATTTATTTCCCCTATTTAAGAGCAGTTCTTTTCCTTTGCCTAGTAAACCAATGAATTTGCCTGTAAACATGCATATAGAAAAAAAAAAAAGACTTCCAGGCAATACGCGAGGGAAGAATAATTGAAAATCTCTTGTAGGCAACATATTATAGGTTGGAAAGATTGCATTTCTTTCTATTCTCATTTTGTCCTGCCCTTTGGCCAGCAGTTTTGTATACTCATCACATTTTCTGGAAAGAAATCAAATCACCCAAACCTTCGGCTTTTGGGTTTGAAAGCTTATGACCACAAGACAGACACATATTTGGAAGACATATCTCTACCGATGACAATATTTACCTATCACCACTGTTTAGAATGATCGACGTCAACAAGCACGCAGAGAGCCTGTTACTGGCTTCTTTGACGTAGTCACCACATTGCCGTGGTCTTATGGTCTTATGCAGGTAACAGATGAATTCTCAGAGGCAGCATGAATCCACAGCGGTGAGCCGCCGTTGGGAAGTCCTTACAGAGGGAGTGAGTCCTGATAGTGTTAAAGAAAATACATATATCTAAAATTCCTTTGCTAGTCATACCACACTTACCTTGGATCACTTAACTTATCACACGTTTTTCAGTATTTGATCTTGGCAATTAGGAATGCAGGCAAAGGATTCATCACGAGTATTTTCGTGTTGTTTTACGTAATAGGACGTGGTGGGACTTAGACCTTCAAGTACGTGTAGAGTTGTAGCATTGATTTCAGTTTTCGCTGCCTAAAAGGCAAAGCCAGAGGCTTTCGGTAGCCAGATTTTAGCAAGTCTGAGTGGGCAAGAGCTATTTATTGCAATTCTGAGAGCATAAAGCTCCTCCTTTTCACACATACCCCTTTGCTGGAGAACCCAAGTTTTATTTATGATTTTGGATTTTATTTCACAGCATTCCAGTTTAGTTTAGCGTGATGTATTTAATAACCATGTCGACTGTCTTAATTACCCTATAAAGCAGGGTTCCATTGGCATTTGACCCTCCACAGCATTCCAGAGAAACTGCAGGGCCATGATAATTACGAACCGCCTGTGAGAAAATTAAACAAAAAGGCCCAACTTTTAAACCACCATTTTAAACGACCTATTACATCTCAGGAATAAATCATTGATGAAATAGCCTGTTTAACAGGAAAATAGCTATTCCATAGCAAAGAATTTCCCCTTGCATGATCATGAAGAGAATATTAAGTATTCTTCAGCTCAAAAGGTTAGATTTTATGTCTGTCCAATGCCTTTTAATGACACATTTTTGTGTAATTTTACTGTAATCAAAGCCTTTTCCCACAGAGGTTACAGACGGTGGATATTTGTCAGTCTTAAACGTTTTGTTATCTGTGGAATATTTAACACACGCATATGTGGCCAGAGGAAAAAAAGCTGTTTATAATTGGAAAAAATTCAAATTAAAAAAAGATCTATGAATAGTCTTACTTCCTTTGATTAGCACGGGCACTCGCTATAAATTTTGGGAAAAGTGCTAATCAATCACTCTGTGTGATAAGATTGATTTATTAATTGCTGCCATGGTCCAAAAAACGAGTGACCCGCTTTGAAGATCTAAGTGTCTGGATTAATTTGAGAGTGGTGCCAATATGTCATAACGAATCGTAATATATTGTTATATTCATTTCTGTGTAATAGTTCTAGCAGTCTGAAGCTCAATAAACATAAAGCTTAAGTTCTCCATCCCTTTACATTCCCCCCTGATAAATATTTGTTTTGTGCAAGTTGATATTTTACATATGTTCCCTATTATGGTTCCCCGTGTGACATTAGAGATATACTACATGACTCTTTTCTGATCTCACTATAATCCAATGATTAGGGTCATCACTTCTTTAACAAAACAACTGACTACAACTTAAGTAAAGACATACAAGAATTGTAGGCTTTTGTTCTATTTTGTGATAACTTTGACTCCGCAAAAAGGAAAATAAACACATGTGCCTTGAGGTCATGTAAGGTCCATTTCCAGGTTTCTAACACTGGCCACTTTTTTTTTTTTCCTACTGGCGAATTGCCTGGGGCCCAAGGAGACTGGCCAATGGGTACTAGAAATAATTAGGCGAACAAGTATGCTTTTTTGGCAAAGATCGATGGCAGAAAAGACAAGCACTCAATCTGTTGTCAGGCACCCCAGCACCCCACATTTGTTCTGCTTAACAGCTGTGTGATCTTCAATATATTACTAGTCTTCTCTGTTTCAACGTTCTCACCTGCAAAATGGAAATGATGGTAGCAGTTATTTCACAAGGTTTGGGGGAGGATTAAATAAGATGATATGTGTAAGATGCCTACTGCAATGTCTGACTCATAATAGTTACTCAGTTTTTGTTGGATTGGGTTTTTTGGCTCTATCCCCAGCAGAGTTCACAGTAATCTGACTAATGCTTTGCTAAATGTTTTCTTATTGAAAGCCACTCAAAACTGCCAAGGTTTAACACTGAAAAGAGATTGCCAATTAGCAAGGAGTGGCTGATCAAGGAGCCTTAATCTATTTCCTGGACCATTCATGCCACATAAATTACTATGGCTGCCAATGCCAATTTTCAGTGGTACATTCCTCACTGTTCTTCAAAAATTTGTGCAGATCATAGATTATTTCCTCGGTTCTTTTTAGCACAGCTGAAAAGGGCTGGTGGCTTAAAATAATTTGAAAATACTATGAAGGAAAAAAGGTAAAGAAGGAAGACTTTTTAAAAATATTAGGTTCTTGAAGTAGAGATTTCTGACTCTTATCATAGTGAGCGCTCAACAAAGCCTGTCCTGTTCTAGATCTAAATCTAACATTGTGTTCACATGCCTTCGGTCTATGTTTCCATACTCTTATTTGTCCACTAAAAGAACTCTTTTTGACACATTCAGGGTTAGCGCTAAACATTTGCCTTGCCACACACTTAGGACTTTTCAACTCAAATCAAGGTTTATTTCTGAGAAACAACCTTTTCTCAATGGGAGGACATCCTAAATTATTTCACTTATCGGGTGAGACCTATAGGAAGTAGTTAGGTCAATGAAGCCACCACAATCTGATCCAATTCCCCAAGTTGCAGTTACTATAATATTTATGAAATGACATTTCTTATCAAAATATATCTCAGTATTGGCCCTGGTGTAAAATTATCCCGGTGAAGATGGACAATCTTGATCCTGTAGTTCCTGAAATCCATTTTTAATTATGGTTCTTTCAAATTATGGCCTCACTGACGCTCTAGTGAAGCAGCGTCTGGAAGCCATGGACCCTAGAGAGATCCTCAATAGGTTTCGGTGGGACTGATGACTTGGGTGGGAAAGATTATAGCTTTATTTTCACTAACCTCAGACTAAAATTTATAATTCTGTTCAAATTTGAATATAGACAACAAAGCACAGAAACATTAACAATACCTGTGATGTTACTAAAGTAAATTGCAGGTATTTTCATATCACATAACACATATGACAGGTATCATCTACATTCATCAACATCTCAAAATTATATGAGGCTGTGAGTAGGTCTGCTACTGCATCTTATTACTTAATGTGTTAATAATGAAGCAACTTTGTTTCTGTATCACAAATTATTTTTAAAACATTCGATAGCTATACTTAAGTATCGTAGCTTTCCTTTGTCATCCTACACTTTACAGTTCATAGATATAAGTGCACTGTTTTTGGATGGGCTTTTTAGACTTCCTCAGACTGTCAATTGGCTTGTGGCCCAAAAGTTCGAGAACTTACCCTAGTGACATCATCTTTTTTTTTTTTTTAATGTTTCTTTACTTTGAGAGAGACAGAGACAGAGTGTGAACAGGGGAGGAGCAGAGAGAGAGAGGGAGATGCAGAATCCAAAGCTACCTCCAGGCTCTGAGCTGTCAGCACAGAGCCCGAAGCAGGGCTTGAACTCATGAACCGTGAGATCATGACCTGAACCAAAGCTGGACGCTTAACCGACTGAGCCACCCAGGCACCTCTATTGACATCATTCTCAACCAGGAAACTGCTCTGCCTCTGGTGGTAGACTCTGCTTTCCTCATCAATTAAGAGAGGGACAAACAATTCTAGCTGGGCAAGTTGTTTTCCCCCAAATTTTTCAGGCTAGAAATGGCAATAAAATGCCCTTTTCTTTTTGATGAAGCTGCGAGGATATGGGTCCACGGAGCCATGTTTATGAGTAGGTGGAGAAACTTCAGTGGTGGAAGGAAATAAAACACAACAAGCAAGATAAGAAAAGAGGTGAAGAGTAGAAACAGCCAGGTTTTCTTGAAGCCCAAAGTCATTCATGCCTCTCCTGTCTTGCTATGGGATGCAATAGTGTAAATGACACAGCTCCCTAGCTCAATCATCTGCCCTCAGGACTTTCAAAGTTGTACCTCTTTTCTGTTTTCCCTCTTTTGAATGAACAAATGAGTAATGAGTGAACCAGATCTCTTTGAATTTGGCCCAAACCTAGGATTTACCTGCTATACCCACGACAGCTACTGCCTCAGCTGTTTACCTTTGTTCATTTTGCTTTTTACTCACCTTCCTCTTTCCCAAGCTCAGCAACGTTTGGCTCCCCGCACACTGTCATGTCAGGCTTGTAGCACAGTCCTTAGGTACAGGATAGAGATGTCAAATAGGAAAGGATGACAGTGGAAATAAGCTTAGAGAATGCAAGAAGAATAAAAATGTCTCAGTTCCCATACTCCTCAGGTGCTTAGTTGTCCAGTTCATTCTTAGAAAACACATCTGAATTATCAATACCCTCACCCCTAGGGCTGAGACATCTATTTGGCATTTTGATTTCCTACTTCTGGCCTATCTCCGAACAAAGGACATCATCTTACAGGCGTCATACAAAACGTCTTGGTACCTTCAGGGTCAAGACCAAGAGAGTGATATTTTCACAGACCCCATCAGATCTATACCTTCTCAGGTCTTATATCTAGTGCAAGAAGCTCTTTTGCCCCAACTTACTGTCAACAGGAAAACCTCAAATTTTACATGCCTTTTATACTTTTCAGACTCTCTGTATAACCAACATATTCCAGGTCTCTTTAGTCTGTGGATAAAAATAATTACATATGATTATTAATGACAAATTCTTTTTATAAATTAGGTTTCACACCCAGTGCAGAGTTCAACACGGGGCTTGAACTAACACCCTGAGGTCAAAACCTGAGCTGAGATCAAGAGTCAGACACTTAACTGACTGAACCACCTAGGTATCCCCATGACAAATTCTTCTTATTTTTTAAAAATTTTTAAGTGTTTATTTATTTTTGAGACAGAGAGAGACAAAGCATGAGGGGGGGGCAGAGAGAGAGGGAGACACAGAATCTGAAGCAGGCTCCAGGCTCTGAGCTGTCAGCACAGAGCCTGATGCGGGGCTCGAACCCACAAACTGCGAGATCATGACCTGAGCCAAAGTCAGATGCTTAAACGACTTAGTCACCCCATGACAAATTCTTAATTCCAGTTAAATATGTCATAGTATTGAGCACTTGTTCAGGGCAAGACACTGTACCGTGTGCTGGGGATATATTAGTTAAATGAGACAATAGTATTACTATCAGCATATTGTTAGCCACCTAAAGAGAAGGGCTGGCTTCAGACAAATCATTAAAAATGTACAGAGTATTACAAATGTTTAGTGGGATTTAAACTAATCTAGGAGGTCAGAAAAGGCTCATCAGATGAGGTAACATTGAAGGATGAGCACTGAATTAAACAAAGAATCTAGAGAAAGTCTTCCCAAACACAGTGAAAGAGTATCCAAAAAGGACAAGGCAAGGGGATTGAAAGTGTCAGTGTGGCCAGAGCTTAGAAAAGCAAGAGGGAACATAGCCCACGGGGAGACAAGGGAGGTGGGAAGGAGCCAGATTTTGGAGAGGCTGCTAAGCTATGTTAAGATTGTTTTTAATTAAAGTAGACTTGAGGAAAACTATCCAGATTTGGAACAGATGCTGTGGGAAATGGGAAATCGCTGTTGAGAGAGGAGCAAAGGGATTGCCAGTGTTTGCGAAGGCCCAGCTGAGGTTGGACATCATGACAATGTAATGAAAGCTATCAGCACGGCTATTCCATTTTTCCAACAACACTTAGCGGCCTCAAAATAGGCATGCTGAAAATGGACCCCTAGGTTGCCTTAGAGTTAGAGATTGGCTTGGGATGTGCAAATGTATGAAAGGAAAAGAAATGAAGGTTGTTAGTATATAAAAGGTGTTAAGATTAACCATGAGATCTCGTTTATGCGAGGAAGGAGTGTTTAGAAAAGACACACATCGTAATGAACACCAATACAACACTGGGGCCCTGACTGCCTTCTTCACCTCCCAAGGTCAACAGGCTCTCATCTTGAGGAAGTTAGTTCAAAAGTTTGAGCTACAAAGGGTAGCTTGGTAGGTCTTACCTGATGATTTTGTGGGGAGAAAAAACTGAGAAAACTAAAACAGTTTAGCCTGGGCCTAGCATATTGTAGATATTCCACCAATGTTATTTCATAAGGAAGAAAGACAAAGTCAGTGTGTGAGAGCCTGAAAGACTTGAGGGAGAATTGATGCAGGATAAGTGGTCCTGGGGGAGTTGAAGCTCCACACTAGCAGATGGTGGAGGTAACAGAGATGGAAGGATTTCAAGAGAAAGTTGGAGACTGACCTGGTGAAGAACGGAAGTGACGTCACTTTGAGTGGTGCAAATCCAGACACCACAAAGAAAGCAGCATTTCATAGGTTGTTGGCTTGCATCTCATGATGATGACAAAAGAGGAAGGGAAATTGTGAGCCACGGACCCATATCCTCAGTCAAATGCCTCATGGAAGGCATGTTGTAAGATCAGGTATCCATTGCCATAGAATCAACGGTTGTTCCATTTCAGGCCTTCTCTCCCTTAATTGTCACCTTTCCTTCTTGGGTCTTCGAGTTCTATTCTTCTTCTGACTCTTACCCCTAACCACCTCTTAAAATCCTGCTCTTGTGATGCAAGAGTAAAGGAACTTTACTCCTTGTCTTTCCTGGCTATGATTCTCATCTGCTCTCTCTGCTCAGAGACCAAGGTCATGTGCATGTGTTCTCCAGGAACTCTCTTCTTTTTCCATTGCCTGATCATGCTTTCCACAGGGGCAGCCATCAGGATTGTCTGATTGAAGCTTGCACTCCCACAATGCCTTTTTATTCACTACATTTCACACTCTGAGCATAGCCTGCACTCATTTGTCCAAAAATATTTATCATGAGAGTCTGTCAGTCCAGCTCGGGGTTGGGTCAGGTGCTGGGTCAGAGTCATTGTGGTAACCCCTCTGTAGCTTTTAACACTGGGTTTCCTCCATGTTGATGACACCCTCCATTTGTGACTCTACACCACCTAATTTCCCCCACTTTTCACGACTCCTTCAGTGCACCATTGTCCTTGACCAGTTTCTACAGAATGAATAAGCTTAATGTGCTGTCTGTGGTTCCTGATTTTCCCCCTACAGACTTACCTAGAAGATTTCTTTCAATTCTCCTTCATTTAGCTATCATGTTCCTACAGATAATTCTCAAAAAGACATTCCATTTCTGACCCGGTCCCCAAGCTCCAGTCTACATTGCTGATAACTCACCCAAACTAAAATTAAACGGATAATGACAGTAACTAATATTGGCTCAGTGCTGTAGAATTTACAAATTACTCTCCCATAACTTCTCTTAGGGCTACTATCAAATTTATCGACATACTGAGTGATGTATATTTCCCTTCTTCCCTCCATCTAGATTCAGGATGACAAGGTTTTATTCTTCTCTTCTTTGTGACGTACATTTCCTTTCATCTTACTTTGTTATGTCATCCCCCCATCTCACATGACAACTTTTGTCATCAATTGTTGCCACTTTCTCCTGGGTTTTCCATCTTGATGTTTTCCTTTGTTTCCTTTCTTCAGCCAGGAAATGTGCTCACAACATCCAGCCTCCCCATTCTGAAGATGACCTCCTTTCAACCTTGACTTCCCTGGCAACATGGCCTCACTTCTCTGCTCTTGCTTTCTCACATCATTACTATCAATTCCCTCCTCATTACTGTCCGTCTTCGGTGCCCACCACATGAATGAAGCCTTAAAAATCATTGCATTGTGATGCAGGGCCCATAAGTGTGAACTTACCATTTTGAAATTTGACTATTCCTTCCACGTCAGAAAAAGAGAGGAAATCTGTTCATTCTTATACTCTACACCCGTTTCAAAGCAGACTTTGTCCTCTTCTAACCCAAAGGAAGTGATGTTATGGCCAAAATTCAAAGAGAAAGCAGGCAACTTAATTTTTTTGCTTTTGTGTCCAGAGCCCAACTACTGAAGTCATAAGACGTACTGAAAATTTCCTAGGATAAATTGGATGATATGAGGTTATCACTCTGATATAGATTTTATTTCATTTTAGTTTTTATCAGTCTTTTAAATGTTTATTTTTGAGAGAGAGAGAGAGAGAAGAGGAGAGAGACAGAGAGGGAGACGGAAGATCTGAAGCAGGCTCTATGCTGACAGCAGTGAACCCAATGTAGAGCTGGAGCTCACAAACCAACTCTGAGATAATGACGTAAGCCAAATTCAGATGCTTAACAAACTGAGCCACCCAGTCAACCCTAGGTATAGAGTTTAGAATGTTTTCCCTGTAATCTGCTACCCTAACATATATCTTCATTGCAAACACCAATAATCTAAAATTTTCATCTTAGTTTTTAAAATCTTTTAAGTTTATTTATTTATTTTGAGAGAGAGAAAGAGCCTAAGTAGGGTAGGAGCAGGGAGATACGGAGAGAGAATTCCAAGCAGGCTCTGCTGTCAGCACAGAGCCCCACGGGGCTAGAACTCACAAACTGTGAGATCATGACCTGAGCCGAGATCAAGAGTCGGATACTTAACTGACAGAGCCACCCAGGCATTCCTCAAATTTTCATCTTATTTACTTATTCTCATCTTATTTATTGCTTGACGGCACTTCTTAAAACATCTTTTTTCTTTGGTGCATAAAACATCACCTTTTCATGTTGTATTTTTATCTCTCTAGCTACTATTAAATTTATTTTACTCCCTCATTTTATTTTATTTTTCCCTTTAAAAGTAATTTCCTCCAGAGTTCTATTCTCAACCCTTAACCCTTCTTGCTGGCCCCAGTTTTTCTAAGCTGTCTCACCTTGTCCACCTAACCCCGTGTCTGTGTGTTCCACTGCCTCGCAGGCATCTCCACCTGAATATACCAGAAACATCTTAAACAAAATATGTCCAAATTTCAGCAACTCTGTTCTTTCTCAGGTTCCAAAGTGAATTTGAGTGCCGGTTCTGATATGAAAGTAGTGGTAGGGCTCCCTATCCTGTCTCATGTAACAATGTCACCTGCCTACAGTCACACAAGCTAAACATCTTATCATTTGGGACTCATTCATACATAACTCCACACATCAAACATTTTAGAGTTCTAATCTGTTCTACATCCTGGATAATCTCGAAATCTTATTGCTAAAGCATCCCTGCTATTTGAGCTATTATACTTCTCTTGTTTCTACTTATCCCATATTATTTCACTCAGACAAAATTATTTTATTTTAACAACCTCCAAAATATCAGTTTATTTGCAGCTTCAGTTACATGTCTATCATAGGACACTTGGAGTTCTTCACTCTGGAACTTCAATCTTGGTGTTGAGGCAGAGCAAAAAGAAAGGACAGAACCATGTTAATAGGTCTTGAAGTTTCCCACAGAAGGGGTTAATGTTCTTCTTCTCAGTCACATTTCATTGGTCAAGGAGAATCCCAAGGCCAAGTTTTATACTCATGAGTCAGGAACTGTAATTTTCCCCACTGGGGCAGACCAGGAAGGGGTGCATTTGGTAGAAATGTAACCAGTAGGAAAGGGCAGTGAATATTTTGAACAAATACTGCAATACGCTCTACACTCTCAAAACATTCTGGTGATTGCACTCTTTGTTCATGTGTAATTCTATCTACTATTTAAGGTGATCTCACCGACATCCAGGTCCTCAGCAATCACTTACACATTGATGGCAGTCAAATCTATATCTCTAGGCCAGATACCTCATCCAACTTTGAGAATTTTCATTCCAAATACTATTAGCTAGGTCTATGTAGCAATGCCACAGGCAATTAAATTTCAGTCTGCCTCAAATTGAATATACATTCTTTCTCCAAATCTGTTTTACATTTGCTCTTACATTTCTTATTTTGATCAACATTTATTAAAGCACATGCCACATGATATTTTAATTGCATTGTTTATTAAACTCCCTTTCTCCTCCCTTTTGACCCCCACAAGACAGTGAGCTCCTTGAGCCTAGGACCATGTTTTTGTCTCTCTGTCCCCGGAGCCGGCTTTATGCGTAGTTCCTGACAAGTATGCAAAAAGTGTGTCTTTGTGGAATAAATGAATGATGTGAGCATTCTTCTAAGTGGTGGTCATCTAGCTGCTCTCTCTCCAGTGAAGAATGGTCTCAATAATGGCATTCTATTTCTTTTCGGAAACTTAGAATACATTGAATGGCATCCTATTGCTGGTATCAAGAGCAGACTCCTTAGCATGGCATCCAGTTTTCATTCCTCTACAGCTTAAATTTCCCTTTTTAGCCTAATTTCCCACCACATTTTCCACTTCATCCAACCCCCATCTAGCTAGTTGCATTGCCCAAGTCTGCTGGTTCTTTGCATCTTCCTACTTCCTCCACCTGAAAGAACTTAAACCCACTCCTCCTCACCACTTCTATTTTAGCCTCCTGCCAAAATTCTAAACTTTCAAAGTTAAATGTCAAGTCATTAAAAAAACAATCTTCCTGCATGGTTTTCTTGATAGACCTGACAAAATTGATTTAGTTTCCTATTGCATTTCCTGTTTTATTATATGATTATACCTACTTTTAAGGTTTGCTACATTGTATCACAATTATTTACTTACAGGTTTCTTTCAATAGGAAGTAGAATTCTAGGTTTGGGGGACCAGGTCTTACCGTCTTTAATCCTATTGAGGGCTTGGTTCAGAGTTCGATGGGAGCCAAACACAGGCCTGACTTCCTGAATAAATGAAAAGGCATGGCCCCCCATCTCTGGACCCATTTGAAGAGGAGCCAGAGACCGTGGGAGGGAAGGAATTTCCTATAGTTTTTTTCAGGAGGCTCACCCCAAGTAGTCTGCAACTTTTTTGAGAATCAGAGGGTTGGAAAGGGTTGGAGAGCTGAGGACAATGCTGAAAGCCTAAAACAAAGCATTGCCAACGTCCCCTGTAGTAGGAGTTCTCTGCATTAGGGGGGTGCTAAAAAGCTCTAATTGGTCAGTTAACATTAAGGGTTATGAACTTTTCAGGAAAGTCCCAATGTAGACCTTTCCCATAATGCACCCTTCCTGAATGCCGAGTGAAAAAAATGAAATAACAGTGGTAAAGATTTGGAGACTGGCAAATTGTACATATATAGGGACTAGTAAACGATATCTGAAGCTCAAAAGAGCATTAAACATGAGCCTGTGAGGGTGTCCACAAAGCAAGGTGTGTCCCTGTGACAACTGATTGTGAGAATATGTCTAAAAATTTCCCTCCTTTGAGTGAATCAAAGAAGCATCACTTCTTATGTTTATTTGTAAAAGTATCACTCATGTCAATAGGCACTAAATAATTTATTCCAACTCATTTGGTTTTACACACACACACACACACACACAAACATATATATATATAATATATATATTATATATATAATCTAAAGATAAATGTGTGTGAGTATAGAATTATACAGTTTTGATTCCCTAAGGTAAACAAACCTCCTTTGAAAGTTTCTTAAAGTAATTCTGATATTGCTATAATTGTTCTTATAATACTTATTTGCATATAAAAATTGCAGATGTCTGACAACAACCTTGAATATTTGAGGAACATAATAATGAAGATCAATTTTAGATTTAAAAACAATCTAAATTCCAGGAATAAATTCAGGTAGCAATTATAATTTGAAATAGCATCAATTAAAATACTTAGCATTGGTTAATAATCAATGCATATTATAATATAAAAGTACTATAATTTCCCAGAGCAACACTGACACTCAGATATAAGGCTGTACATGAAAAGCAATTAAAATAAACATCATGGGACTTTAAATAATTCTGTTTTTGTAGAACATTTTTACAGTGACTGCAGTGTTCGAAATTATACCTATTTTGCAGTAACAGGAAACAAAACAATGTCGATCTCAGACTTCTCGACACGACATAGGAAGTTATAAAAACAATATAAAACAAATAAACAACAAAACAAAACACCTGGAATTTAATAGGGTAAATAATCTTTATGTTTATTCCCAATAATTTTGTTTTAAGTCCCCACGCAGTGTGGTGTATTTGATTTGGAAACATAATTTTTGGGAGAATTTCTTGATGGAGTGTTGGGGAAGGGTAAAAGGAGTGGTTGTTAGGATATGCTAAGTTATTACGGGGAAGAGGATTGGGAGTGGAGGTACTAACCTTAACCCTAACCCTAACCGTAAATACCCAGAAAGGCGATGCATAGCTCATTCCGGGACTTGTCTTTTTTTCCTTTTTTTTTTTTTAAGTTTATTTATTTATTTTGAGAGAGACATAGACAGTGCAAATTGGGGAGGGGCAGAGAGAGAGGGAGAGAGAGAGAAAATCCCAAGCAGGCCCGTGCAGAGCCCTGGGCTAGAACTCACAATACCAGGACATCATCATTTGAGGGAAAACCAAGAGTGTGCAGGTTAACTGACTGAGCCACCCAGGTACCCCTGCTCATCTCAGGACTTTTCTAAACTCCTGTTCCTTCACTCTGTCTCAAGGCAAAGAAAGGACCAGAAATCAGAGCATCAATTATTTCCATAACTGAGAAGGTAACCGTCTATGACAGAGATAAAATTTGCAGATTGGAATTGCTTATGGCAGAGATTTTGATATAACTAGATCAAAGAAGAATGAAAATTATGCATATACATTATCTAAGAATACCAGACTAGGTTTGCTTCAGATAAAAAAAAATGACTCCAGTGAATTTAATTATTCCTTTCCTTTTCTTATACCTTTATAGTTAAAAAAATAGTAAATTAAGAAGTCTGATTACATAAAGCTAAATTTGATAATTCAGGTACAACCTTAAGCCTTGTGAAATAAAAAAGAAAAAAGACTTGTGAAATCATAAGTTTTCATGAAAATAGTCTTGCATGGAAAACATAACTTATAATTTGTAAATAAAAGTATGAATGAACAATTTATTAATTAATTTATGTTATTTGCTATGGGTATTTGACATGGCCAACTGTTACGCAGAGGAAGAGACACATTTCATATACAAACGAATACACAGAAAATCTAACTGTATACTCTTTTGTCTCTTGATTTCAGCGAATGGTCTTTTACAGCAGTTTATAATAATTTTTTTCTTTACCTGATGTAAGCTGTCTCCTTTCAGGTTAAGGAAACATTCATAAAAGTTTATGAACTGGCCTTCTATCGTGAACATCTATAGGAAGAATAATAAATGTGTATAGCATAAGCCTAAGCAAATCAATTAAAAATTTAGGATTCTTCAAGAAATACTGGAAAACCTGGTGAGAATTAGCACGTTGAATGTAGTATTTTTTAGGGTAAGCAGGCCACAGTTCTGGAACAAATGGACACAAAATGGACAATGGCTCAAATACAGTGAGTTAATGCCCCTTGTCTCACATAGCAATGGTCTTTCAGAGTGCTCCTCAATGTGGCCAATCAGGGCCGGCTCCTTCTTCCTAAACCTCTGGGGTCCTATCACGTGGGCTCTCACCATCATCTGCTTCCTGTAGGAGACAGGAGAAAGAGAAGTGGAAGACAAACCTACTTTTTATAGACTGTGGCCCAGAGGTAGGATGCAGCCCTCTGCTCACCTTCCAATGGCTAGAAGCCGTATAGCATGTTTTACCGCAAGGAAGCCTAAGAAATATAGGAGTCCCTGGTGAGGCAATGCCTTTCTAGTTACAGCTGTTCATATATTATGAATGGAAGAACATTTGGGGGGAAAGTTAGCCTTTTGCCACAAGTACCTACATCTGCATTTGGCATTCACTCTTAAAATTCAACAATCTTAATATGGCAAACTGTTTCATCTCATTGCCTATGCTTTTATATAGAGGTCATATTTTTATCATTCGCAGCTCTCTGGTAGTTATGGTGGATAGATTTGGTCAATAAATAACAAACAGATTTGACATGGTTAGGAATCACAACTGATTTCCATAAGCAATTATTCACCTCTTTCTTGAGGACTGAATAGTGAATTAGATGACCTTCTGTATGTTTAACTCTTGTCTGGACATTGATATGCAGGAGTAAGCAAAAAAGACACAAAGCTTATATTCTTGTGGGGGGGGGTATCAAAAATAAAACATATGAAAGCAGAAAACAAGAAAACATAAATAAATAATAAGGCTAGTAGTGATAAGTGCCATTGAAGAGAGTGAATGGGAGCTGGTCAAAGAGAACGCTCTGAAAGATGGTGGTTACGTCACGATGTGAAAATGAGAAGGTGTAAGCCATGCATATGTTCAAGTGGAAAGTCCTCCCAGCCATTCTCCTTTGCCTACTAACAAAGGCAAATAATGTTGAGTTGGGAGCATTTATCACAGTGTCTGTGGACAATGGATCGAAGCAAAATGATCCAGAGTGATGAGAGAGGGCCAAAGAAATAGGGACCAGGTCACATAGGGGTTTGGAGGCCATTGGAAGAATCCTGACATTTATTCTGTTTGGAATAGGAAACCACTAGAGGTTTTTAAGCAGGGGAGTAGTATGTTCCAGTAAAATGTTAAATTCTGCCATGAATAGAATAAGGGGGGGTACGGAAGTACGTGTAAGAGAATGCTATATATGTGTGTGTCAGATGTCCCATTCCACACAAATGGGCAACTGAGAGAGCCTTGCCAGAACAGGTGATGGGTGAGCTTGAGTTGTGGAGGATTAGCTTTAGCTGCACAGTCATGCTGGGTAAATCTGGCCAAAGAAGCAGAGCAGGAGATAGCAAATCGAGTGTAAAAAATTGTAAATCACACTGTAGCACAAGATGAGGTGCAGAGGCATCACCAGGACTATAGTCATGAAGGACCTTTCATGCTATACTAAGGTATTTGGGTTTTAGATTCAAAATAATAGTGCGGTGGGTGTGGCATGATCTGCTTTTAGAGGGAGCCCTTGTGATACTCTGGGGAGAATGGGCTGGGTGGAGAGTAGTTGCTACATAAAAAGTAACCCAGGGTCTAAAGCCCCAGGCAGAGTCCACAGCTATGTGTGTGGAAATGTTAAACAGCAATGAGAAGAAAAAGGAAATGCCTAGAATATTTTCCAGGGCCATCTGGGTGGCTCAGTCGGTTAAGGTGCCGACTTTGGCACAGGTCATAATCTCACAGTCCATGAGTTTGAGTCTTGCATCAGGCTCTGTGCTGACAGCTCAGATCCTGGACCCTGCTTCGGATTCTTTGTCTCCCTCCCTCTCTCTGCCCCTTTTCTACCCATGGTATCTCTCTCTCTCTCTCTCTCTCTCTCTCAAAAATAAGCATTAAAAAAATAAAACGAAAGCCTTAAAAAATAGAAGATTTTCCAGTTCTCTGGTGTTGTTGGCATTTTCAAAGGTAGAGAATACAGGAAGAGAAGCAAATATGAGTTGATTGGGGAGAGAAATGAACTGTCATGGGGCAGAGAGCTTAACGTGTGTAAGAGAAATCTTATTTGCAATAAGAAACAAGCTTTTAGGAACAAATGGTAATGTGATAGTTGGAAATTCGGGTACATTAAAAGCTATTGACTTTTTTCTATCAACTTGTAGTCTGTATATTTAAATAATACAAGATCATGTACTCAAAGTTAAATATTGTTGTTGTTGTTTAAAAATATGTCTCATAGCAACATTTGCAAAGCAGCTTATGAGGGTATTTTAATATCAATCAACCAGTCTGGCAAAGATCATACCTACTATTTTGATACTATATTAACTCATTATGTTAATAATCATGTAAATAAGTAATAGCTAACATTTATGGAACACATGACTTGTCAGCGTGCTAAATACGTATATTAATAACCTCATTCAATCTTCTTAACAGTCTTGTCAAATGAGAACTAATATTATTCTTACTTATTATCTGTTGAAACTGAAGCTCATAGATGTGTAATTTGCTCAGAGTCACCAGCTAGTAAATGGCAGAGGCGGGAATCCTACCCTTATTTTGAACTACAAGGTAATAATCTCATCATAATTTTTTCAATACAACATGGTGAGTCCCTGAGATGTCTTCTTGGGGGAATCTTACCATATGGCAGGCTGTATTTAAACCAAGCTATTAGCTTTGGAATTAAAACAAATGTAAACTTGTTTTTTCATTGTAAGCCAATTTAACATCATTTTAATTAGGCAAAATCCCTACAAAACTAAGAGTCATCAGGATTGGTTTCTCTGGTGGAAAGAGCAAGGGTCTTGAAGTCAGCAGGTTTGGATTCAAACCCAGTTCAGCACATCCTGACCGGTTTATCTCAACCAAGTTTCTATTCTTCCTAGATTTCACATTGAAAAAAAAAAAAGATTTTACATTTAATTGACGGCTCCATCCCAACTCTCTGCTGGGCACACAGTAGGCATTCAATAAATATTGATGGATGCTTTTATGGATTAAATACATTAAGTTGGAAGCAGAAACACTGAACTAACACTTTCCTCATCAAAACTGAAACTAGCGGTTGGTTGCAGAATTTTCTTTTTTTCTTTCTCTCTCTGTTTAAATCAAGATAAAGCATGGTCTCTTTTCCGGTCTTGGTAACTTTGTCAGTCTTTTATATTTCCCTCCCCCCCAACCCCCGTGAACAAAAACAACATTAAATGAGATGATGAACCCCGATCTTGGGATGCCGGGGCCAGGGACTGGAATCTGCCGTGAGTGTGCTTGTCACCAGCTCCTTCTCGCTTTCCACTTGGCTTTTTGCCCTCCTTTCCCATGTGTTGGCTGTTCTCATTTCCAGATCAGAGTTGACCTTTTTTGTAAGGTTAAAAAAAGCGTTAAAAGCCTCTGCCTTTTTACTGTCATACATTATTAGCTTTCTCATCACATCAAATAAAAGAGCTGCATTCCCCTTTACCCAGCTCTTGTGACTGATGTATTCAAAGGTCTTTCTCTCCTTTATTTTCTTACAGTTTACAAAAAAATTCCGAACATCACGAATAAGTTTAATGTAGTAAATGTAGTAAAGTCGTAAAATAGCCCTCTATCTCCGTATAGAACCCACTACAATTAAAAATTAATTCTGAGTTGCTTTGAGTCGATACCCTAAAAATGCCAACATAATCACAAAATCAGGGCAGAAGCTCTTTCAATGTCAAGTGCATATATTTTAAATATTTCAGTATAACTTGATGTATTGAGCGACACAATTTGGCAACAAAAGATGATATTGTGGCATAACACAATTTTTGAGCTCTTTATTTTGAGATAATTGTAATTCACATGCAGTCGTAAGAAATAACACAGAGAGATCCCATGTACACTTTGTCTAGTTTTCACAAATATTTTTCAACAAAGTCATTTCTATTTGAGTGTGCCGCTGCATAGTAACTTTGATAAGCCCAGTGTACTCGCTTTTGTTTGAGACCTGAAAAGAATTTCTTCAATGTCAATACAGTTTTTGCCTTCTCAGCAGTCACATGCTCACAAATATTAGTTCCTTTGTTCTCTGAGAGAGTTCTTGGAAAAAAAGTACCTAAAATTTCATTATAAAAACACCAGAATTATTTACCATAAATGCAGCTTTTAAAGTCCATAATATGACAATATTCAAATAAACTATTTTACCCACTCTAAAATGTCTGTTACTTATTATATAAAGCATGCAGAAAAGTTCTCAAATACCATTGTATTACAATTGGTAGTTACACTGTAACTTATTGTATGAGTGTGTGTGTGTGTGTGTGTGTGTGTGTGTGTTTTTGGTTACTTTAATTTGTAGATCATAAATTGTGTGTGTGTTTAAAGTGGTAGTCTCTGTTATTTTTACTGTGACATTTATTTTATTGAATTTTCTACAGGATTAGAAATCTCTCCAAAGATGGCTATCTTTGGAGACAGACAAACTGAATGAAAGCTCTTTCAAAATAGAGGGGTTAAAACTCTTTTCAGAATTCTACAATGTTTTCCATGACCTAATCATAAAACTAAATTATCATGGTGACAGCCTTGCATAACTGGTTCCTCTGAGTCTCTTTAAATTAATTCAACACCATTACAATTCTGGGAAGCTAGAGGCTGTGACTAGAGTCCAATTAAAAACATAACATAATTTAACTATTGATAAAAAGATAATCTTAGAAAGTTCATTTTCATGGGAATTATTAAAAACTTGATATAGTCCACATGGGAATAACAATTTTATTTCACCTCAGGTAAGGAAAGTAAATGGAAATAAATTCAATTGTAAGTACAACTAAAAAAATTGCCTCCAAAAATATAATTTGGATACTTACACTGGTATTCTTGACGACTGACAGAAGAAATTCATGCTTTTCTTTCTAGGTTGAAAGTGGAAACACAACCAAACAAACGATAAACCTAACATAGCTTTAGCCCTCTGAATCTCACAAACCAAAACCGCTGAACAGAAACTTCTCAGTCCAGAATGGACAAAGCTACTCGATCAGCAAACAATTTTAGAAATGAATTTATAGACCATACGAGTTCTTAGTCATACTAATCGTTGAACTGTATGTGCAATAATTTGGGTTGACTATTAACAATGACTATCCCTGCTAATTAGGTAGACAATAACTCATTTTTGGTTACAGCCTTCGTTGAAGCACAAGCTTATAATATCTTTTATTAACTCCTCTATCAATTCTTAACTAGTGGGGTTACACACTTCTATCTTCTGACAGTAGATGTCAGGAAATAGTGACTCTAACCCATTTTCTCCATTTGGCCTGGATTGGCTGACCTCTGGGCATTGGCACGACAGAGGGAAGGGGGGAAGAAGACAGTCAAGGGAACACCCAGTAGGCTAAAGGGGGAAACTGTGCCAAGGTTTTTATCTATTTTAAAAATATAACTTATTACTTTTGAATAGTCCAAGAACCAGCTGTTTGTCCATAAAATACTATGTAAATAAAAACAATGACTTTCCACATTTGTACTGACTTAGACATCGACAGTGACCAAGTTTCCTATTATGATCTCTAAAAAGAAGATTTAACAAAACTAATAGTGCCAGTAGCGTCAATAAGCTATATTCAGGAAAATGTATTTCCAAATATTTGTTTTAAGCCTCTCATTCTTTCTACTCCAGCACCAACCATCCCCATCCACCTGCCCATCTTCCCTTTAGACCTTGAGCTCCAGAGCAGACTAAGTATTGAAGGAACTGATCCATTTATGGTAGCCCACTGAGGAGTCCAGACTGAAGGGCAAAGTGTGATGCCCTAAAGTTAACACAGGTGCTCGATTTGGTTTATCAGTCAGTCACAGAATGTTGTAGAAACACATTCTAATAGGAACATACCGAGGGAAGCAGTTAGCAACAGAGAAAGCCACACACAGTGAAGGAAGATTTCAAACCGTGGTCTAGGGCGGAAGCGGGGTTCCCATAACTGAGGTGGGTGGGGGCTTGCAAGAACAAAGCAGCGTTATTCAGATTCTAGCTATTCTGTCGCAATACATCCTTCTGCGCTAGAGTTGGATGTAGAAGACACTGGGTTATGTGAAACCAGCACATTACAGTGAACTTGAGCACAGGGCCCTCTTAGCCTAGTGATGTATTTAGGATGAATGCCTTGAGGGAATATTGTAGAAGCCCCAGATATTGCTCTAGGGCATTTTATTGTTGATTTAATGGTAAGGTCAGTGGGTAAAGAAGCTGAAGCAATGAAAGAACTTTCTACCTCAAATTCAGATTGAACTGAAAACTGGTAGAGAACATCTATCGTTGAAGGGAAGTAGATTTATTAGTGGGACACGGGATGCTATTTACTGGGCTGAGATGGGTGCTGACATTCAGCATTTGCTGTGAGCATCCAGTGAGGTTATATTATTTTTTAAAAAGTGTTTAGTTACTCATGAATCATTATTTTAATGTTGATTAATAGCTATTTCCGTAATACTTCCACTGACTCTAGTTTCTTAGGCAAATGACTTTAATTCACGAAGATGCACTCACGTGATTGTTGAATATACACAGTCTATAGAAACATCAGTTTCACTTTGCTGTTTCATCCTTTTTCCCCTTGCATACCAACCAGAAAGTGGCAGATCAGTACCTGAGGCCTAGATCCATTCGTATTTTCTTGAAACTTGTAAAATTGTAAGTAAGTGTGCTGCAAAGCCCCCAATATTTCTCTTAGGTTTTTGCTAACCTTTCTGGAAATTCTTACAAATTCTGCTTTTGACTCTTGATCTTTTTTTTTTTTTTTCAATGTGTGCTTTGCTTATGTGCCTTTCATGACACCATGCTACTGCTTGTTTTTTGCTTCTATTCTAAAGTTTATCTTTTCTGCGACTGGGTGCTCAGTCGGTTATGCTTCCGAGTTCAGCTCAGGTCATGATCTCACAGTTCATGAGTTTGAGCCCCGCATCGGGCTCTGTGCTGACAGCTTGGAGCCTGGAGCCTGCTTCAGCTTCTATGTCTCCCTCTTTTTCTGCCCCTCCCTCACTCATGTTCTGTCTCTCTCTCTCTCTCTGTCTCTCTCTTTCTTTCTCAAAAATAAACATTAAAATTTTTTAAAAAAAGTTTGTTTTTTCTGATTGCCTCACTGTCTTGGCCTCTGTAAAGATTGCTAATGTTCGCATGTGTGTATTTCTCACGTGGTCTCTTTGGATTCCTCCTTTATCACAAAAATTAATTCCATCCTCTCAGTTTTCACGGTGTGGCTTTTACTGCTTTTAGTACTACTTTCTTAATCTCAGCTAAAGCTACACCTTGTTGTATGGCATGATTCTGAAATTCCTTTTCATTGCTTGCATGATAAAGTTACTTACCTGTTCTGTAAGCAGGGATAGAACAGGGAGAAAAACAATTATTCTTATAACATTTTGGGTTCTAGTATACTTTGAGATCTGGTTAAAATTATCACAAACTCTCAAGAAAGAAAGTACATATACATACATATTATTTTTCATATTAATTTTAAGAGGTTTACCGTGAAGTCATGTATGAATCTATTATATTTGTCCAAGGGAGCTTGCACAAAAATAAGGTCTTTCTCATATAAAGAAAAAAATACTGATAAGCTCTGTAGATAGACCTGAGTACAAGTCCTGATTTTGCCGGTGTGATTTTTAAATGAACATGTCTCGGAGCTGAAGCTTCTTCTTCTGTAAAATAAGATTAACAACATTTATTTTTCTAAGTTGTTGAGATTAGAGATGATTTGGTTATGTCCTGGCATACAGATGTCCCTCAATAAACATAACAGAAAAACAATGTGTCTCATCACTTTCTGGTAGAACATTAGGTGGAACATCAAGATCACAGTATTGAGTTTGTAGAGAACTAAGTTAAAATCATATACAAGAAATTGCTTTCCCATAATCGTTTCCCCATTAGATTTGAACTATGGGTTTTTGCTAATTTTCATGCATCATTATATTAATGTATATATGTGCTGGTTGTATAAATAATAATCAGTGTTGCTTCGAACCTATAGTAAATGCTGTAAGTTCTATTTGGCAAAACTAAGGAGGATTTCTTAACTGAGTCTAAAGCAGAGCATTTCTGCATCTAAAACTTTGTTTCTTTAGGCTTTTCACTTTTAGTTGCAGTTTAATACATTGATTGAGATTCATAGAGATGTGTGTTCTAACCTTAAGTGTCTAATATCCACTTTTTTAAGTTCAGTTATCATTTCCATTCTGATTTACTAAATTGGTACCCAAAGGTTCTCAAGATGGAACAACAGTTTACATTGTAAAGTTTTGTTACATATATGGGATGAAAGGGCTGGAGTGTATCTAGATTAGTGCTGCTCAGGTCACAGTAATCGTGGCAATAGACTCTGGTGAAGATAGTGAGCACACACTTCCCGACCCACAGTGGGAATGTCGGAAAATGAGCTGTGAGGTTTCCTTCATCTACACTGATACACAACCACGTCCTTCTGGACTGAGAAGGAGAGCAGAATTATTTTCAGTTGTTTAAGCAGTTGGGGTATTCACTTCATCACACACTTACAAGTACCCCTTATTGTTTAGTCTCTGTGCTCAACCTTAGAGATATAAAGATGTATAACACATGGGTCTTGCCTTCAAAGGTGACGCGGAGAGTGAGCCCTTGACTTTTATTTAATGAAAACCCGCAAAGCATAGTAGCCAAGCACACACACTTTACTGTCTGACAGACCTGTGTTTCATCCTGCCTTTAAAACTTACTGTTGTGCCAATTTAACTACATTACCAGAGCACTCAGAGGCTCAATGTTCTCATCTGGAAAATGGGGGAATAGTTTTTGAGTTGAAAAATTGTCGTAGGGATTAAAGAGAAGTAAACTATATGATGTGCTTAGCAAAATGGCGGGAACATACTAGTTGCTCAATGAACAATGGTTATTATTGTTGTATTATCTATGTCACCTTAACTCCAAAAATGGCCGTAGCTTCACAATGCATTATGGTAACTTAGGGAGCTGTGTTGTATTATTGGATGACTAGCACAGGCATGAATTGCTCTTAGGCATCTGTTACTTGATAAATGTTATTAAAAATAAGCAAACTAATGATTTCAACCCCAATGATCAGTTGCTAATGAAGAATTTCATCAGATATGCTTTGCTAGATATATTCTGACAGTAATCTAAGGCTGAGGCATTCCAATTAAAAGAATCAATTTTGTGATTTGTTTTCCAAATCCTGCTTCAAGAATAGGTACAGTGAAGGGAAAATACAAAATTAATTTTAAATAAAACCTGCCCAAGTGTTTTATTATCATAAACTCTGAAGCAAACCTGCTAGCTTACATTCTGTCTCTAAAATGCAGCCAACTGGGGCTCCTGGGTGGCTCTGTAGGTTAAGCATCTGACTTTTGATTTCAGCTCAGGCCATGATCCCACCTTTTGTGGATTGAGCCGCCTGTTGGGCTCCACACTGACACTGTGGAGCATGCTTGGAAGTCTCTCTCTGTCTCTCTCTCTGTCTCTCTGTCTCTCCTTTCTCTCTGCCACTCCCCTGCTCCACTCTCTCTCTCACAAAATAAATAAATAAACATTAAAAAGTAAAATAGGGGTGCCTGGGGGGCTCAGTCAGTTAGGCAATCAACCCTCTCTCTCTCTTTTTCCCAGGTGAAATAAAACTTTGGGTTCTATTCACGGGACCAATTGACCCTTGATTTCAGCTCAGGTCATGATCTCATGGTGTGTGCCATTGAGCCTCAGCATTGTCAGGGTTGAGCCTGCTTGGGATTTTGTCTCTCTTCCTCTCTCTCTGTCTTCCTGCATGGTCTCTCTCAAAATGAATGATAAACTTAAAAAAGAGTTAAAAAATAAAATAAAATGCATCCAACTGTTTCTATTCATAAACTACTGATTTTTTTTTTTTAATTTTATTTCTAGGAGAGAGAGAGAGAAACAGCGTGAGCAGGCGAGGGTCAGAGAGAGAGGGAGACACAGACTCTGAAATAGGCTCCAGACTCTGAGCTGGTAGGCAGCACAGAGCCCGACGCGGGGCTCGAACCCACGAACCGCGAGATCATGACCTAAGCGAAAGTCGGACGCTCAACCGACTAAGCCACCCAGGCGCCCCAACTACTGATTTTTATATATACATACATAATGATATTTAGTTAGTAAGCGTTTCACTTTCTTGGTTAGACATTAGCAGCTATGTGGGGAAAACTGCACAATGTCTGTATTTTTTTTCCTCACCGTACAATTTGTAATGAAGGCAGGTGAAAACAAAATAACCCCAAAACTGAATTTTAAAATACTTCTTACATCAGCTCCCCATTAGGAACCTTAGTTCCTAAGTGAAAATTCCTGGTTTCACAAAATATTATTAAAAATAAAATTGCCTTATTTCTGTTCTATATTATTATTGTTATTATTATTATATTATCTCTTATATTATGTTTCCTGTTATAGTATCTATATTTTCTGTTATATTATCTATTATATTTTCTCATATATATAATATATATCTGTAACAGTAATGTTATAAAATATGGTTTTATCGTCCATGTACATTATATATAAAATTGTCCATTTTTTATACATGTAATGCAATCATTTTAAAACATCATTATTAAAAACCGCAGTGTGCTTCTTCTTCTGCTGCTACTGACTCTAAAGTTATCGGTAATTTCTTGAATGTTTCCATGACACCTGACAAATATGTCTAAGTATTTCCATAATGCCTATCAGAGTGGTATCTAGGTATTCCGGAAGAAGTGTTAGACTCTAAACATAGTGAATTAGGGAGAGTGCAAAGCTCATGTGTTTCCACAACTCGGTTGGAGCCGTTCAAATAGTTCTGGGTTAGGAAAAACTGTAGAGGGACAGTGCTTTCAGTTTATAAAGCTATAATTGCCATTTGGCTGGAAAAGGGAGAGAATTGCTACTTTCTTGCTTTGGTCATAAGACTTAGAAGGAGTTATAACCTTTATGAATTTTATAAATGATAAAACCAGGCTGATTTTTTAATTTTTAAAAGTTTTAATAACTTATTCGCAGTTCTACCTTGCTATGAACAGGGTTTCCTGGCGGAATGACAGTGATGAAAGAAGGATTCAGATCACAGGGAAAGTAAGGTTGATGAAGAAAGGTCAGGGGCTCCTGGGTGGCTCAGCCGGCTAAGGGTCAGACTCTTGATTTCTGTTCAGGTCAGGATCTCACGAGTTGGTGAGTTTGAGCCCCACATCCGGCTCTGCACTGACAGCATGGAACCAGCTTGAGATTCTCTCTCTGTCTCTCTGCCCCTCCCCCCAAAAGTTAAATAAATGAACCTTTAAAAAAAAAAACAAAAAAGGCTAATAAAGTGGGATTGTCTAGTCTATACAAAAGCTATTAAAAACAAAAAGCAACAACAGTTAGTCAGCATGTAAATATTTATTATGTGGAATCATGGTGCTGTATATTTAAGTTGCACTTCACTTGGTCTAAGCCCTCTTTGCAGGATGTTTGTTATGCGTGGTATGCATGTTATGACAGAGGGAAAAAAATCAAGTAAAATTGGACTTACTGTTTGTGTTAGCACGAGGAAGTTGAGTTTTATATAAAGTAGAACTTCTGACTGTGACATTTATTAAGAATGAAAATGAGGGGCGCCTGGGTGGCTCAGTCGGTTAAGTGTTGGACTTCGGCTCAGGCCATGATCTCACGGTTTGCGGGTTCGAGCCCCGTGTCGGGTTCTGTGCTGACAGCCAGCTCAGAGCCTGGAGGCTGTTTCAGATTCTGTATCTCCCTCCCTCTCTGACCCTCCCCTGCTCATGCTGTTTCTCTCTCTCTCTCTCTTTCTCTCTCTCTCAGAAATAAATAAAACATTAAAAAATTGTTTTAAAAAAGAATGAAAATGAATTGATAAGGGTGATTGTGGAAGTTTTCAAAACTACCTGGTAGTTTTGAGGCTTTGTTAGGAGGTCAAGAAGTGGAACAGATGATCTGGCAAAGTCTCTTCTGTTTCTATAAAGTTCTACTTAACTGTAGTGTGAGGAGCACTTGGGTGTCTCAGTTGGTTGACTGTCCACCTTCGGCTCAGGTCATGATCTCATGGTTTGTGAGTTCGGGCCCCACCTCTGGATCACTGCAATCAGAGACTGTGCAGAGCCCACTTAGGATCCTCTGCCCCTCTCTCTGTGCCCTTCCTCCTCTTGCAGTCTCCCTTAATAAGTAAATATTTATAGTGTGACATGATCTCAGGCTTATTTTCAGTTTTCCCATTGAGTGTTTGAATTTTGAAAACCAGAAAGGCGATTTCCAAGAGGTGAATGGCTGTTTTATTGGTAATTCCTGGCTATATTCCCAAAAGCTTACCAAAACATTCTTCCTCACCATCGGATCACCTTGAAAAAGAAGGAGTATTGTTAACTAGAAGTACCTAGTACACATTCATGAAGAACAAGTCAGGCCCACCAGGGAACCAAAGGGTGATGTGCACAGGGCAATGGGAGACATTTGACAGTCTGGCAATGGGCACATCTCAAGGAGACCCCGTGTGCGTGGTAGGCAGACACAACCCTAGAGTGGCACAATTGAGCCAAATTCTTTAACTGGCAGCCTCCTGCCACAAGACTCCTTGTTGGGGTTTTTCCAACTCAAACATTTTATTAATGATTTTAGTATGTGTGCCGCCAAAGCGGGCACTATTAATGATTTTGAAGAAGAGGGTTATGATTATGAGGAAGTGATCACATTTGTGGAAAGGCAAACAGCAAATGTCTTTTATAATATGGTAAGAGGCGATGTCAATAGTTAAGTCTGAAGGGGTAGAAGAATTTACGTGAGGTCTGAGGAAAGACATAAGGTACAAAATAGTCTTCATGAGGAGTTTAAAAACTAGCCTCGTGAAGAAACACAGTATGATTGTGTGGAAGAGCTGAGCATCCAGTTGAGGCTTTTTGATAATGAATCTACAGTAAATTAATCAGCTTGGGTGGTTTACTCCAAACAACTGCCAGCACCTCAAAGCAGCAGGGTTCATCTGCTGTTGGGATTTTCTGGGGGAACATTATGAAGGAGGATAGGCGGGAGAGAGCTGAAGTTATTCTGAGGGAATGATTAAGTTACAGGATGTGAAATCTATATTTGACAATGAGGGGAATTAAGATAGCTATGGAGTTATGGATGGTGAAATAGATGTAGGGTAATGGGTTGGGAGCTCAAAAAACGACACTAGTGTCCTTACAGCAAGTTAATTTGTAGGATTATATGTAGTAATGAAGCGTCTGATACTGAGGCTTCAACACTGTTACAGTTTCCAATTATGATAACATCTAGGATGTGACCATGACAGTAGGTCACTGAGGTAAAAGGAAGAAAATTGTCACTGCAGTTGAGGTCAAAGACTAGAAGACCAGGAGGTAGGGATGGTTGGTAACATGGATGTTAGGATGTTGGGTCAACACTGTGCATGATTTCTCTTTCTAAGTGCTCATGTGGTCTTAGGATGCATTAATGAAGGTATAGTGAGGAGAATAAGGGAGAATGATAATGATGTTCTGTGGAACCCTGGTAAGCCTTTGCGTTACTATTATGTTCAATTCTGTGCGCCACACTTTAAAATAGATAATGCCAAACAGGAAAAGAATCCAGGGCAAATGAAAAGAATAGTGAGGAAGATGTAAAATGTATCATAAAAGGGGTCGTTGAAGAGATTGGGGCATTTAGACTGGAAACGAGAAAAACTGTAGAGGAAACATGAGCATTGTTTTCAAATATTTAAAGTGCTGTCATGTGGCTAAAAAAACCTAGATTCATTCTGTCTAGTTTCTGAGTGAGAACTGATCAAAGATTGGATGTTACAGGCAGGAATATTTCAGCACAATGTTAAAAAAAAAAAGAAAGAAAGAAAAAGGAAAAAAAAAAACCAAAACTTTTCTACAAAGTTGTCCAAAGGCAAAATATATTTCCTTGGAAAACATTGAAGTCTCAATATTCAAGAATCAGGGTTTAACAGCCTTTCATTTGTCTACTGTCTACATGGACCTCAAAGTCTAGAACATTCTAGCATTCAAAATCACAGTTTTTAATATGGTGATGAATCCTTTGTGATCTATATATTTGGTTGTGTGATATATTTTACTTATTTTATTTCACCTTTTCAAATATCCATGACAAAGTGAGAGTGGTTGAGTCTTAAAATGATCAGAACTAGAATTAAAAGTGTCATAATTGAACTCCAGCTGTTGTGTTTATCTGTTCCTTAATTTTACTTAACTTCACTTTTACACAGATATAACATGAAAATAACTGCTGGTTAAGGAGGCTGTGAAAATAACTTTGAGAGAAACAGAGCCAAAAAAAAAAATGTTAAAGGCCAAGCAAAAGTTATTCAGTTTTGTATAGATCAGTGACTTCTTCAGAAGAGGGTGGAGTAAATTAGATTTCTGTACAGCATACCAAGATCCTAGTAGCTTGTGAAAGTTCTAGAAGTTTTTCTGATATTCCTACTGATGAAAATAAAGTAAAAACAAAAACAGAAACAAAAAAAGACTTTAGCCAAACCAATAGCCCTATTATCCGACCTAAATAATTGGCTCTTTTAATATTCCCAGCACTTGTAATAATTATTTCTTAAGTCAAGGTATCTAGCCTGAGAATATTGGTTTTATGACAATTTACAAGATGAGGAGTGCCAGAGCTAAGGTAATAGCGTGGTCACATCTCCAGGCACAGGGTCACAAGGGAGCTTTTAAATATATAGAAGATGGTAGAAAACTAACTAACAGCCAGCCTAAACCACCCCGGAGACTTTATATAATAATATGCAACTTTCTCTACCAATCTTTCACATTTTTTACATTGACTATCTCTGTTACAGTCTTCCTATCTAAAGCTTGAGAAAATAGAGAAAAAAGATTTCAAATCACTCCACCACTTAATCCAAGTTAAAGAAAAAGAAAGCTATTTTGCATAATTTTGTCACCGAGGTTGAATATTGATTTGGCTGGACAGAGCCTCACCATGCCTTGGGGTGAAGGGCCCCGGATTTGTTATTAGAATAGTTTGGGTTTGAGTTCTTTTCTGTTGGGCATCTTTGGATTATTCCTTTAGTGTTCTTGAGCTCAGTGCTCTTCTAACCTGGTAATGATTTTAGTGTTACCTACCTCATAGTTTTGATGTGAAGATCTAAGTAGAAGGGCTATATTTGGTGAAGGGGACTCTAGGTAGATGCGTATACATGTGTCATTTCTTTTCATTTCCCATAGATATTCTTCACGGAAGATATTGATTTGTACTTCCTCACCCCTCCCCCATCCCTGGAAATGATTACTGAGATTCAGAAATCTACGTCACTTACCAGAGGTCACAGGCAATAGCACAACCATCACTGAATACTAGTTTACTAATTTCAAAGCCCAAGATTTTTCCACAGCTTCAAAATGAAGCAGTCTGCACCAGAGGTTACAAACAGCAAAACATTTATTTACTCCAGGAAAAGCAAAAGGTTGCCCCAGAAAGGAGACATAACCAGAGTATACACTATTAGCTCTGAAGTGAATAATATTTACAAAATTACAGGACAGCAAACCCTGGCTACTTATATAACTAAAAATAGCCATATTGACGGGACAGGATTTTGGAGGATAATGACAAAAATGGATAAACCAATAAGCAATGATATTAGCATGTTATTTAAAAATCCATAGATAATTACTAAAAGAAATTGGCTAAAACAATGACATTGAAAGTAAGGGGTTATACCAGGGGTGGAGGGCACAGGGATGGGTAACTAGCTTTTCATCGCTACTAAATTTTTAAACAATATCCACGTCTTACATTGATAAACATACAAAATGAAAAACAGAAAACTTTAAAAAGTTTAACAAGGCCACTTTGTAAAAATGCTGCATTTTATGTGGAGCTTTGGGAGCATGGTAGAATTGATCTTGTTCTGCATATCTTCTCACTCTGACAATTTGGAATATTTGGTGTCTCTTCAGATTTCAAACAGTGAGGGGCTATTATGTCCTGATGAAAAGTCCTCTGATGTTTGCAAAGTTGGAAAAACTGAGTTCTTCGTCAGGAGCCAGTATTTGATTTAACTATTGTTTAGAGTCAAAAGAGCACATTGCTTTCTCTGCTGCACAATTTGGTTTAAGGAGAAAAGTCAGAACAAGATGAATTTGGAAATCTATAGTAAAGCTGTCTGAAATGTTGGTTATGATATGTCCAGAAATACTCCCATAATTTCTGTTCCTTCAATTAGAGTGCCAAACTTCACTAGGTATTCTTGGAGTTTAGGTACAAGTAATGATGAAATGATGTATGAATTCCTTGAGGGCTGAAATTATATGACCAGGAAAAGACAAGCCTTTTCTGAATCACAATATGAATGTGACAGGTAAAGTACGGGGTCTCATGCCTGACCATACTCAAAAAGCATAGGAGAAATAGGCATCTTTAGCTAAAGGCATCTGTCTATTTTTAGTTGGCAGACGGATAAAATGAAAACAGGTGACAATGATGCTCATGTTTCCTAACTTTTACAGAGAAGGTTTTCCTCCATGTACCTGCGTATCTATATATAAGCACGCCCAGGCATAGGCATGATATACTTAGATTAAAAATATTAATATGTAAAAATTTATGACCATTTTTTAAACTTAACATACCAAAACTTATATATGTCAGTCCGTATTGTCCTTTGGAGAATATTCCTCTTGGAAATCTTTATACTTGTTCTAATAATCTCCCTAAATTTAGGAGTCTTTTGTGTTGTTGTTTTGTTTTTGAATTGTCTCCTTTGAAAACACATTTTACCAAAGACCATTGAAGATAGGTATTGGAGACTCAATGGTTTTGGAGAAGAGACAAAAGAACGTGGAATGAAGCTTTATGAAGTTGAGTGAACAACCTGAATCATAGGTTTATGAGTAATCTATGAAGGTTGATGATCAAAGGTAAGATTACATTTCTTGTTGGTCAAAATATCCTCATGGGAAATCCAAAATCAAGCTCCCCATGTGCTTTTTTAAAGATGACACCATCCTTGAGTTATGTCTTGAGTCTTAAATACTGATCATGTGTAGTTGAAAATTGTAATTTTGCTAAATGCAACCTAAAAAGCAATCACACCCTACGCATGAATCCAGAAATTTTGGCAAGAGATAAATGTTAATAATACGACAGATGAATTAAAGACAGAAATGCTAGAGCTAAAGAAATCAGCCAGGGGGGAGGCAGAAAGAGATGCTTCGCTTGATAGCATGCAGTAGGTCTGCTGATCATTTAGCAACACCCATGGAGGGCCTCCAAAGAAATCAAGACAACCCAGGGCCAAGGGGGAGAAAGCAAATGGTTCATGACAGTCCTTGTCTTCTTTGGTTTAGCTATGCCTGAAGACATATAATCTTTTTTTTTTAATTTTTTTAATGTTTTATTTATTTTTAGGAGAGAGAGAGAGAGAGAGACAGCGTGAGCAGGGGAGGGTCAGAGAGAGAGGGAGTCACAGGCTGAAACAGGCTCCAGGCTCTGAGCTGGCAGTCAGCACAGAGCCCGACGCGGGGCTCGAACCCACGAACGCGAGATCACGACCTAAGCGAAAGTCGGACGCTTAACCGACTAAGCCACCCAGGCGCCCCTGAAGACATATAATCTTAAACTCCATAATTAAATAGGCCAATCAATACACTTTACAAATATTATTATTGTTACTATTATTATGATGGGGGAGGTAGTAGAGGAAGAGGAGGAGAGAGAAAGTGAAGACAGAAGACTGGGTTTAAACAGAAAAGAATTGAAAGGCTGAATGTCCCCAGGGAAATTACTGCTACCTTAGAGAGAGATGAAAGAGTTGGGAAAACAAACAATTTTAAAGAATTGGAGAAACGATTAACCCAACATTTAAAAAGGCTTAATTTTGATGTTTTTTTTCGAGGCGTTCATATTGTTTACTTCTGCTTATGTTTCAAGTGTCACCTCAATTCGAGAAGTTACAAGCTGAATGGCCCTTGCTTTAAAGTACTTTACTGTTTAATATCAAACATAGTTTCTATTTCCATAACCTTTTTAAAATAGGTACCATTATTCCTTGCATTTTCTAGATAGGAAATCTGGGGATTAGCAAATTTAAACTTGCTCAAACAGTATGTTTCTGAGCTAGAATTCGATCCCATTCTTTTTGACTTCAGAGGACAAGTCCTGGAAATCTTTGTTATATATACACTTTCCAGCATATATATTTGCATTTTCTGCAACCTGAATTTCATTATATATTCCTCATATCTTTTGTAATGGAAAAATGCACTAGAAGGGAAACCTAAGACAGTTTCTATGGCTATAGATTTCAACTTAATAAGCTTGGTGAAACTAATAATAAACTTTACACGACTTGTCCATATTGTCTTGAAATGAAATAAATTCAGTGCTTCACTCCATGTTTATCTATAAAACCCAAACTAATAATATGTATAATTGTCATCAGTAAAATATCTTTTTTAAATAAGAAGACATTCAATCAATACTAGATATAAGATGAGTACAGATTTCTAGCTGGAAATTATATCAGAAAAGTCTGTGTAATTCCAATGCACTCTAAATACTATACATTTGTCCCTGATCTGTGTACCAAACAAAATCTTAATGTTATTGCTTTTGCTTATCACTTTTACTCATAGCATCTCTTTGAACTAAGCTAATAGTACTATCTGCATGGTGCTTTCTGCTTATTAAGCACTTGAATTATTAAAGTCTTTCTTTATCTTTCTTAGTACCACTGGTGGCAATGTCAGCACTAATCTACCCTTTACTCCAAGTAAAAGTTACTATTTCTTTCGTTTTCCTAAAATGAAAATTATTCTGCATAGAACAAGTTAGGGGGAAGGTATAAAAATGTCGCAAGGAAAGTTAAGGTTTCTACACCTCTTCTTATGAGAAGACATTACCTTCATGGATAATCTGCATGGATAACCTCATAACCATAGAATCATATAGCTGGCAGAAAAATGACAGATCATCAAGTCAATGTTACACTAATACAGGAAGCCTTTCTTCAGCAGTACTGAAATAAGCTTCAGCAAGAACAACTGAAATTGGAAATCCCTTTCTTTTGAATGACACCCATCAGTTTTGAAGATTAACATTAACTGAATGAACATGTTTCTTATGTGATTGGAAATCAGTTTCATTGATGCTTAACTTTTTAAAGCAGTAAGCTCAACTGACAAAAAAAGTGGGTACAATTGTTAACTCCTTTTGATATTTTTCCCTAGGGAAGGCATTTAAAGAGATATTAATTATAGCTGGAGAAAAATCTCCACAACTGTTAAAACCAACTATTGGGAATTCATCTTCTACTCATCACTTTCATAATAATTATTTCAAAGTCATGAAGTTTATATTTCTAAGACCAGTGGCATGCTATTTTAGGACTATACTCAAAGAAATGATTCTAAAATGTAGCACTAGTATTGTATTTGCATATGGATGAAATTAAAGCTAAAGATGGGTTTAAAAAAATACTAGAGGTATACCCAATCTCATACTTCATGGTAATGCTGTCTGAATTTCAAAGGTTTCTTACATGTTTAATGAACCACCTCACATGGTGTTTAAACGTTTTTCACCTTTTTAACAAGGCTTCACAGATATTATGAAATTGACATGATCTGTTAAGAATTAATGTAGCAATTTGACATACTCTTGAAATTTCAAGCATAGTCTAATTATTACGCAAGTAAAAAAACCCCAAAGATTATGCAAAACCATTCCTAAAGCTGGAGAGAGAGTTTCTTAAGCATTATTTCAATATGCTAGCTTTCGTTTCCATAAAGCTGCAGAAAACCATTGCCATTGTCTTTTCATCAGCCTGTGTGTCTGTTGGGCTGGAGGACGGACCACAGAAGTAGACACTCTGTGGAACATCCAGGGTTGGTTTTAAGGTCAACGTGGATCATTTGAAGCATCAAGAAAAACAATGAAAAACTACAGTTTATAGGTATCGTTTTAGTTGTTCTACACTGTGTGTGTGTGTGTGTGTGTGTGTGTGTGTGTGTGTAAATAGAGGTAGTGGCTTTAAGAAGCACTGAGAAAGGTTGGGGATGATAAAGCTAATTAGATCAAAGTGACAACCCATCTGGATGATTTAGTCTCTTATGGGTATTTCTTGCCCTGAATCGTACGGCTTTTCTTGTCTGTCCCTCTTTCTACAAACTTTGCCTCCTAGACCCAGTCACACTTGCCATGCAATTGGTTACAGCTTTGCCTCAGAAAACTGCTTGGGTCATGATAGTCCAGTGACCATGAAGAGGGTTTTTGGGACACAGGACTTTCAGTGCTAAAACTGGCAGAGTCCTGAATGTGTGTGCTCCGAGGAACCAGGCACATTGGCTGCCTTTTATGATACCTGTGTCCGGTCTGCTCTTCTGCATTGTATAATTTCAACTGAAATCAATGCTTTATTTTACTGAAAAATATATTTCCTTACAATAAGAATGTATAAGTCACTCTATTTATCTAAAAGCAAGCAGAGAGGAAGAGTCTGTATTGTCTCGTGTAATCTTTTTCCCTTGGAAAACTTGCGGCTCATGAGGCTGTGGTCATGATTCTGTTCATCATGATGCAGTTATTTGATTATAAACAAACCCTGCTCAGCAAAGGTGGCGAACTTGCTAAAATCATCCGACAGAACCGACATATGGAACAGCATTTTGAAGTGCATGTCCTGCCCGAGCTCCCCAGCCCCAGCCCAATATTCTCGTTTCTGCTCTGGGTAGGTAGCCTGTACATAAACAAAAGGATGCAGCAGTCACACGCGAGGGAAAAAAAAAAGAAAATAAAACATAAAATTCTTTTGGAGGGTTTCTGTTTTCTTCGTTTTCTTATTTTCTTCCCTCCTTTAAATAGGTAGTTCATTTTATTTTAATGGTCATGTCTTGGATCCAGCAGGCGAACCTTTCTTACTGATGGGGTCTCCACTTAACTGGTGTCTCTGTCATCAGCCTGACCTTGCAGCTTTCTCTAGTGCCATTATACCCTGGGTGCTGGCTGATTTTCATACAGCAGCCCCCTCTGCTTGATCCCACTTCATCTACTTCACGGACACAGACATTTGTTGGGCTTATTAGCTCAGCAGGAGCCTTATCATATTTTGTATCTGAGGCTGTTGGAGATGTCAGGAGATGGAAATGCTGTAGCTTTTTATCCTCCTTTCTTTCAGTTTCTCCTAGAGCCCAACACTGCATTTGGATTCAGTACTCTCTTCTTCTGGCTGCTGAGATCTCTTTAAATATGTCTAGCTTTGCCATCTGTACCAATAACACTGCAAAGGCTTAGCCATGATTAGGCTGTCAAGATTTATTAAGTTAAAAAGTATCAAAGTTTCTTGCTGCAACCCCAGACCTTTTAAGAGTCTACCTTCTTTGGAATCCCTTCCCCCTCCTCTCTAACATTACAGTCAACGTGCTTTGCTTGACCTTGACCAACATCTGCACCCAGGGAACACTAATGAATTTGGGCCAATTCATCTCCAAACTCCAAATTTAATCAAGCTGACATGCCAGGGAAAGCAGGCTATAATTAACTTCTAGCGTTTTAGGTAATCTGTAAATTTTCATAAATTTTACCTGATAGGGTTTACCATGCTTAACATTTCAGCTTTCTTTAAAAAGACACAATATTAAACTAATCCATGCATATTTAAAAGCTAATTTTCAATATTAGAGAAGCGAGTGAGTGTGTGTATGTGTGTATTTTTAATTTGAGAGTCATACTGAAATTCAACATGTCTTTACTCTGCAATAACACCCCGCACAAACCGCAAAACTGTTACAACTTTATTTCACTGTTTAGATTGTTTGTTTTTCAGGTATCTGTCATAATCATTTTAATGAACTTGCAAGAAATGGATGTTCACAATCATAAATAAATTGTAAAGGCATGTACTTAACCATTTTCATTTGGCCATCACACTATCAGACGGTAGTGTCATTTTTGTAAGATGTTACTGCATTTTTTATTGTTGTTGGACTTAAGCAGGAAGGTTTTTAATTTGACAGAAACTCCCATGGCCCCGAATGAATTGGGCAGTTCCCATGTAATCATTTATAAATGTCATTAATTATTATCATCCCACATCATAATCCAATTTGTCCTTAATAAACCTATAAATGATGCAAGTCTGTGCAAGTTTGTTAGAGAAAGTAAGCCTGTGTGCCTTTGTCACTAAATGAGAATGATACAGTCTTCGACAATGTTGTCATTACATCACTTCTATTACGTCTATACTGGTGTTGTTTTTGAAAATGAGAACAGTAGTATATAATAAAAAAATCTTTAAATATCGAAGTATTCTGCATTGCAAGAAAAAGCATGATAACATTGTATTGTTATTTAATATCCTATTTTCTATAAACAACTCCAAAATTTAAGGGTGCTTTTTTTGTGAATGGTACATGGTAAGTATTTAAATATATTTTGTACTGTAAAGAACAAAATCTGTACAAATTTTCTGATAACTGCTTCAAAAATAAAGGAAACTAACACTGATTTCAAGAAACACAATTATAAATATCGTGTTTTTCAGTGAAAAAGTTCAAATTTGTGTATAGAAAACTCTACTGGTCACACATTTTTATTTTTATTTTATTTATTTAATTTACTTATTTTTTAATGTTTTATTTATTTCTGAGAGAGAGCTAGAGAGACAGTGTGATCAGGGGAGGGTCAGAGAGAGAGGGAGATACAGAATCTGAAACAGGCTCCAGGCTCTAAGCTAGCTGTCAGCACAGAGCCTGACGTGAAGCTTGAACCCACGAACCGTGAGATCATGACCTGAGCCGAAGTCAGACGCTTAACCAGCTGAGCCACCCAGGTGCCCCTGATCACACATTTTTAAACATGATACACATAAGGCTAATCTCATGTGTCTATCCTGGCTAAGTAGAATAAAAATTTTGATTCAACATTTGCATATAATTTTTTATAATATTGTTTGAAATGCATTTTAGCCTTAGTGATGTGCTTTTTACATGAGAGAAAATTTTGTCACAATTTACCTGAGAACCATAATATTATAACTATTAACATTGTATAACTAAATTTTGTATATTTGGAAACATTTGGAAGAAATGGAAGTTTAAATGATACCATTGTAATAGTATATTCTAATAAATCTTTCAAAATACTTCTTTGGAGGCAAACCTAATTCTAATATTTAAAAAATATGAGACAATTCTTTATGCTTTTCGCAACTGTTAAATTCTTCTCAATTTTTTCAAGAGTCAACATTTTCTTCTTTCAATAAAAATGACATTATTTTCTTTTAATTTCTAAAAGAGATAAGCCAAGAATGGAATTGCTCAACTACTAGTCACCTTAAATCTTTAATACGTTCATTTACCTAAGACCCCATAACCAAATTTTAACTTGTGGGCAACAGATATCAAATAACAATGAAAAAACTGTGTGCTTTATTATATTCCTTTTAAGTAGTTATATTGTTACTGTCTACTTTCAAATTTCCTTCATTTAACATTCTTCCTCATATAAAGAGCTTAGGTAAATGCATTTACTAACATATATCAGAAATCGACAAATGAGGCACCAAAATTTGACAAAACTTTCCTCAACTTAAAGGCCATACATTTTTGGAAGGTTGGTATTAACAAAGGAAGCAATCGTTGTTGGTTTTTTTTATTCCTACTTTATTGCTTTGTTCATAAAACCATGTTGCTCTATTAAAGGTACAAAAGAATGCAAACGATAGGTAGGAATGATGTAAAGTACGTAAGAGGGAGCGGGGGAGGGTTTCTTTGTTCATCTGTTTTCATTTTGTTTCCTTGATCTTACATATTTTGGTTTGAAAGCCCTGGTCAGAGATAAAAATGGTGTGTGAGAGAAAAATTCCTTGTTAAATGGCATCAGTATTAAATTAGAGATTCTCGTGGAGTGAAAAACATGTTACATTTATAAGGTCTGCAGGTGCTGTATTAATGTCATCATTCCTGTTCAATTGGTGGATAACCTAAAATGCCTAAGGAATTACTTAAGATGTTCCAGGTCTAATGTAAACAGTAGAATTGTACTTTCTAGAGATTTTCATATGTAGAAAAATGTCTTACTTAGATTTATATTTGTTTAATATTCACTGAGGAGTCATGTATAACTGGCTTAGGAACACTGATAGGGAATTCCTGATAGTGTTTCTATTTATATAGGTAGATTTTTGGGGGGGCGTCTATGGATGCTATTTACATGGCATAGTCCAAATTATCTACTGGGGATTATGATTTTTTTAAAATTTGTAATGCTTTTTATTTATTTTTGAGAGAGAGAGAGAGAGAGAGAGAGAGAGAGAGCGCAGGGGTGGGGCAAAGCAGGCTCCAGGCTCTGAGCTGTTAGCACAGAGCCCAATGTGGGGCTTGAACTCATGGACCCTGAGACCATGACTGAGCCAATGTTGGATGTGTAACAGACTGAGCTACCCAGAGGCCCTGCGAGTGGGGATTATTAAAGTTGAAAGCAATGTAAGCAAAAATCTCTGGTATTTTCATGCTAACAGTAGTGACAAAAGATAGTGCTGTGGCACATAACAGTGTAGAGCACTGTCACATACCTTTTGCTCATTTGATCCTTACTAAAATTGCATAAAATATTGAAATTCTTCAAGATGCCCCACAGTGTCAACTTATGCCATCCGGTGAATCTGTATTTAGGTCTTTACCCTGCCACTAGTTTATTTAACTTGTCTAGTGAAAAGTATCATCTTGTATACTCAGGATAAGTGTGTTTGGCACTCAGGTTAGCTGTTATCATTATTTGAAGGCTAGGACAATGTAATTTTAAATTCATTCCTTCAGCTCCTCGCTTATTACCTAGTGAAGTACATAGGAATCTAGTTATGTTTGTTGAGTAAATGAATTTTAAATAGTTAAAACAGAGTAGCAGAGTCAAATGATGTATTTAAGGCTATGTACCCAGGAAGCAGCAGAGTTGAGAATCAAGTCCATGTTTCTTAAAGTCCAAGGTTTACCTTGTTGGTTGCTTGTGCTGAAGAGTGTGACCACTGACCTGCCTTCCTATCTCAGGTGATGGGATTACTCTTTACCTACCAGTCACTGCGTAACCTTT
>NW_027527951.1:492760-576189 GCF_008692635.1 Crocuta crocuta
CCCTTAGCATCTTCACCACGGATATCCAGTAGTTATTTGTTGTTTCAAATCTTCAGCAAAGACTAAAATCTGGCACCAAATTATAAAAACCCAAGCAAGTAGCCAAAGAAATTGCTCAAACTTATACCATGATGTTGGATATACCACCCCCTTTACGTACAGTCTTGCTGCTCTGAGCAATGTCAGCTGATCATAGACGTATTATCAGGACTTTTCACAGCAATCACATTTTCATGTAACACATCATGCTCTTAAAGAACAAGAGAGAAGAATATCTTTCTGGTTATGAAACTACAAGAGGGGCACCTGGGTGGGTCAGTCAGTTAAGCATCCGACTTGGGCTCAGGTCATGATCTCAGGTTCATGGGTTTGAGCCCCACACTAGGCTCTGTGCTGACAGCTAGCTCAGAGCCTGGAACCTGCTTCAGATTCTGTATCTCTCTCTCTCTCTGACCCTCCCCTGCTCATGCTGTCTCTCTTTCAGAAATAAATAAAAAATGTTTAAAAAATTAAAAAAAAAAAAACCAACAACTGCAAGAGCCAGAAGCATGTGCTATTCCACATTCGTGAAAAGCTAAAGATTCATAATACACTTGTTCCTTGAACCCCTCGTAACAGAACCAAACCTTAAGGAGAATTTGGGGAGCCACAATTCTATAAATGTAAACACAGCATCAAGATATTAGATACCCGAAGTCCAATCACCCTCAGGACGGTATAGAACAAAAAGCAGCAAAAACGTTAACGACAAAAAGCCTCACTACCCTCAACAGCAACAAAACCAAGAAATAAACAAAACCACACAAGAAAGAAAGCAGAGAGGCAAGGAAACTTAAAATTTCAGGCATTGCCATCTCCTTAAGATGAATTTCTCTTTTACTTTCATGTGATTTACTTGGAAAATATAATTTTATTCATAATTTTTTTCAGTATTTTTTAAAGCTAAACTTCATATGATCAAGAAAGTCATTTAAAATGATCACCTGAGTGGAGATGAATAATAGCTCTTATGGAATTCTCAATAGATGACACAAAATTTTTTTTTACTAGTCATACAATTCTAGCGAAGTACCTATAGTGCTGATTAAATCAACTGGAGATTAAAGCATGGAGAAGAAATATCTACTTTTTATATATAGGATGAATATAAACTGCTAGATTTGAAAATCTTTATTGGAAGAAAAGGAAAGGGCTATCTTTACGGTTGCTCTATCTTTTATTCAAAGATGGGAGCCAGCAAGATATTGAGAGAAGAGAGAGGAGGGAAAAAAAAGAAAAAAAGAATTGACTCTGTGCTATGTGTTCAGCAAAAAGTGCTTTGGACAAAAAATAATAATAAAAGGTCACAGTTCAAATTAAACTGCCAGGCAGTCTATACATGACCCCTGCTCATTATATATTTATTGTTTCTTGACTATGGAAAAATGATCATTATCATCATGGTTTTCACCTGACTTTCAAAAATGAATGCACATTATCTTTCGCATTATCTAAATAGAATAGGCTATGTTCCATGCGGTTGCTAAACTTAACATGATAGAATGTTCATTTAGCCCGTCTGTCTTACCCCCTCCTCCTGTTGGGAGGAAAGAAAAGGGGAGACAGTCTTTTCCTTTGGGCAGGCTGGTAAGCAAGCAGTTGCTTCAGCAATCAATGCCAGTATCATCCTATAAGTCAGCAAGAGGCGTTTAACGCTCTCTTGGATGGGGGCTCACTCTATCACTCCCCAGGGCTTTAACCTCCTCTGGCCCAGTGCCAATGGAGTTTGAGCGGGGCCCCAAACCTCTGGCCAAGGTCGAATCTCACAGCTCTGTAGAGCGTCCTAGACTGCCTACATTACCACACAGGACATTTGCCCATATGGCTAAATGAGGTCTCTCGTTTTCCACATACAGCTGACATTTTTAAAAAAAAAGTGTTTAAAGAAAACCTTCTAATTTATGAGGCATGTACTAAAAACGAAAACCACAAGTTAAATATGATTTTAAAGGAGTCCATTGTACCCTTTCGACTATTGTCTTCAACCCCAGTTGAAAATAACACAGGTGTTTTGCAATCTGCAGTTTAGGTCTGACATCTAGTTTTTGATGTTCAGGGTTAAATTTAAATCCACATGGTGGCCTGGTTACCAATCTCCACAGTTGCACCCAGGCAGGAGTGGGAAAGATTGATGATTGTGATTGCGAGATTAATCCTGTAATGTTTACAAGACTCCTGAGCTGAAACCTGGTTGGTCATATCATGCTACCCAGAGAAGGCCGCTTGGCTTGCCGGGGTAATTTCTTCTGATGCAGTAAATAACTAAGCATAATGAAAATACTCTGATGTATTCCATTGCCTGATTGATGCTCTGCATGTGATACGGTAAAAGCAGTGCACTTCCTATCACAAATTTACATATACAAACCAGCAGAAGACGCATGATAATGTCAGCATCCTGCAGAAGCCCTGGGATGGTACACAATTTTATAGCAGTTATGAATTACTGTTGACCTTTCTGGCCTCTTCTCCCAGTATGCTAGACTTGAGCATATTGAAAGTCATCAGTCTGAAGCAGTCATTCTTTACATAATTATGGCTATTTGTGTGGGGGGAGGGCGGTGTTTCTTTTATTGTTAAGAATCAGCATTAAGGGATAGCACTGCTGTGGCCTACGACAGTCTCTGATGCTTTGTACACATTTTAATAAAAGCAAGAAAGAGGACACTGCAAATACTTCGGCAGTTTTTCAAAGCACAATCCTACCAAAACAGAAATGCTAACTGCTTTTCAATATGTTCTTAAACATCAGAGAAAAACAATCCTGGGAGCCTGTATTGATTTTTTTTTTTAATGTAGTGGCTTAAAATTATTTTTTAGGATTTCTCTACAACACTTAAGCCAAATTTTCTTGTTGGATTTTGTGTGCCTGTGAAGTGGAAAAACAGTTGGTAAGACTGAAGAAGACTTTTGAGTCCATGCATAGATTACATTTTCGAATTCATGTAGATGTATTACTGAACACAGCTCCATACTTCATACTAAATATTTGAATAATCAGGCTTTCAGAACATCACTAAACGCAGCTCCTTATTATCATTTGCATTTTAATGTCCTTAAAATTATTACACTAAGGGAAATGTTTTTGATACATTACAGCATTTCCTCTAAATGTGTGATTATGTTAATGAGTTTTCAATCAGTATCCTAGCCTGACACCATAAGAAAATTTATGCAAAGTTCATACCCTGTCAGGGCCTTTAATCAGGACCATTTATTAGAGCCCTGCCTTCTTTGATGGTTTCTGCTGCCTTTATTAAATATACTGACTTGGCCATCTGAAGAAAAGGACAATAAAAGGTTACTGGGATGAAAGCATGAATGCTATTTGCTCATGTTTCCTTTACAGACACTTCTTCAATAATTAAGGAAGAGCTTTCTTTGGCCTTTTAGGCTTTTGAAGTGCATATCAAACATAACAGTTCTTGTTTTTATGAAATACTTAATACCTAGCATTTAGTCTTAAACACAAGTAAACTAACTTAGAGGTTGTAAGCACAGGAACAGACACACACACATGTAATTTTTTTTTTCTCCACCAAGAAAAATCACAACAATCTGGTCAAATAATGTGACATTACACCACTGGGTNTCAGATAGAAAATAATTAAGTCGAAAATGTTGCCCCTGTTTTTCCTTATTGAGGGTAGATAGCTTTTCCTTTCTTATTTTTCCATATGGGGACTTAGGCGGGGCCGTGGTTCTGGTGTATTAGTGAATTGTGAATTTGACAAAACAGCTTTCACTGAAAGAGGTGTTTTTAAGCTTCTGCCATTAGCACTAGTGACTTTAAACAATTAGTTAATACACTGCCTATACATTTATACAGGGGTTGAAACTGACATGAACGGTGCCATTTTCCTGGATTACATGCAGAGAAAAACAAAACAAACAGAAGCCCTAGCTAAGCAGTATTGACAACCTGGGGTTTGGATACAAATTCAATATGAGAAAACAGACTCACTTCAGTGAAATACAAATAAACAACAAATTCTGTTTTAACATGTCTAAATAGGAGGGAGGTGACTGACAGGCTTGGGTCTCCTAGGAAAGCCATTAGTTGAGAACTTGATAGGAAAACGTTTGATTTGAATGCACGTGGCGTTTCCCCTCAGGGGGTGAGCTGAGTGGTAGAGGGGGATTCACAGGCACCCTTTCACTGAGCATGCCTGCTGGGCCATACCTCAGAAAATGAAATCTGTAGGGTCTCCTAATACTAACAAGTGTATAACTCTATCATCAATTGGGAAGGCATAGTAATTACAGTTGTCTGCTGATTGCTCATTTTCTTATCTTCCTTAAATCGAACTCTCTTTCCTTCCGTCCAAATTTTAGAGGCAATTTTATGGCTAGAAATGCATCCATCCTCAAGTAAAAATTAGTTTTCAGATTCGCATTATGTGTTGATTCTAAAAACTATTCATGCCCCTCCGAAGGCCATTTCTAAAATGTTTATTTAAAAGAAGATGGCTTGTCGTCTAAGATTTGGTAAATGAATTGAGTATGGCCACACTCTCCAAATGTTTTCTCTTTCCAGTTAGCGTGGCTAACTATATCTCTCTATTCAAGTCTATAAACAGCAACTGCTAAGCCTAAAATATTGTACCTTGAGTCACTGTTTTTTTGTTTTGTTTTGTTTTGATTAGTGATGCCTGTTATATTTTCCATCTGAAAAAATAAGCCTTCTACAGACAGGCTGCTAATTTAGTAATTCAGATTTTTTAAAATGCAAAAAATAAATAGTGACCTATTGGCTATATTATTATTTGGACTCAGAGATTCATAATAATAAAAGTTATAACAGTCACGCCATAAACTTAAGCATTGGTGCACAAAAGAATTGGCATTTAAAGACATTCTGAGTTAATCACATTTATGTAGGAATGAAATTAGTTTAAAGAAAATCTTAGTAAATGAACCCTTTGACATCAGCACTGTGTTTAATTTTATGCATGTGTTTCTGATATACCGCGTCATGTAACAATCATTTTCTCTGACTGCTGGTCCATCTGTAGCCCCTCCCCCCTTACCTTCACCCTGCCGACACACACACGCACACACACACACACACACACACACACACACACACACGCCAGGCAGACCAGATGAATCAAGAAGTGTCTACTGGTTTGAAGAGAAAAAATATATAGAATGCATTTCTAAGCACATCACAACAGCCCACATCACGTCTCTGTTATTATCTTCAATATATTATTATAGAGTGCTGAATTATTATTTCACTTATTTTGGAGTTAGGAATATATATGTCTTGGGCTTTATCAAATAAAAAGGAATATGGCACTTCAATTCACACGGAAGAATGCAGAGAGGATACATGAATATTAAAACTAATAAACCTTGCCGACAAGATATATATTTTTGGCATTAGGTATTTATTCCTACCACTCTGTATATCTGAGCAAATATTCAGGCTCTTTCTAAATATGTGTATGTAAAGGGAATGCATGTACACAGAGCTTCCCCTCGCCCTTCCCCCTCCCGGACGTTGGAGTCTTATGAGGTGAACAATAAGAATGAAAATCAGCTTCTGCAAAAGGCAGCAGCAATCCCATAATTCCATCTGAGCCAATCACTTAACATATCATTCATAATGCTAGCCTGTTCCCATCACATCCTTGCCCTGTCAGTAGTATCTTTCTTCATTTTCTTCTGCTCCTCAGTTCCAAGAAAGTGGAACCACTGTATCATTTACTGTCCACAACCGAAGCTGCTGATTTAAGGGTTGATTTGTTATTTTCCATAATGTCCTGTACAATTCTTTTTGATTTCAATGCAAAGTTTAAGTTGGAGAAAAGCCTGGGATAATTCTGACAGTGGCAGGTTTGGATAAGATTAAATTTATCTATCGCTTTGAATTGCTCTATATGGTTTTAGGCATTTTAAAAGATTTAAATAAGTGTTTTATGGTAAGTGGTCCTTTTCTCTTTCTAGACTATTATATACTAAGTGAACAAAACAAATGACCTCAGATATCTTTAGCACAAGTTAAAGGAAATCTTTCTTATCACTGAAAATTGGTGACTCAAACATGTCTATAATGAGAAGGAAAAGCATTTATTCACCATATCCTGAAATAGTTATGGTCCCATTATGTCTAACAAGGCCTCCTGAAGGCAAATTCGTTATAATTTGTATCTTTTCTTATTATTTTTCACGGTGGACAGTGATGACTCTGACTTAAAACCTAATCACCGGTGCCTATTAAATTTGGGTTTATACGTTGCTGAAGGTAGAACTGATTATCATAGCCAATGAAATACTTGTTTGGCCTATTCCCAGAGGGCAAAAAGTCATTCTTCAAGGTGATGCGTCTCATTTGAGGAATACATTAACAATTGAAGGCAGTTAAAAATACATGTGAAGTCCCAGTGAGGCAAATCTGAGGTTGACCACATATATTTACTGGCTCACTCTGGCCTCATTCAGGGAGGAAAGCTGTGATATGGAAGGCTGGTTTCTGCAACACGCCATACTTTAATTTACAACTCTCATGTAGCACATGGATCATGTGTGCTTAGAAAATATTTAGATTCTTAGTACTCTGTATAGGTTTGGTATGCTTGTGTATGTCATTCAAGTGATAGAAAAAATGGTTAAAAAAGGGAGGTCCCAACAGCATTAGAAGTCAGAAATGTTTAATTAAAACAAACCTCTCATTTCCACAATGTACTGTGACTCAAATGATGTCAGAGCAAATATATAGGCAGGGATCCAAAAGCTTACGAGAAAATGCACAAGGTCTAAATTATTTAAAAGACAGAATTATTGGTAACATAGAACAGGTTAGATAATGATTTTCTAATTTAGATTGACATCCCCAGTCAAACAGAGAAGACACGGTATGATTAAAAACTACCAACATGAGTTAACATGCTTCTTCATTTTAATGTGCTGTTTTTTCTTTGGTACAAAAAAAAAATATCAGAATTTAAAAGTGAAATTACAACTCTAGGCTTTTCAGTCTTTATCATTCCTAACATATAACAGATCTAAAGAAATCTAAGAGTCTTCTAATCTAATATATATTGCTTTAAATGGCAACAAACCGCACAGAACTACCAGCAGTGAATTAATTTGTCAGTAAGCAAATTTATGAAAAGCTAAAATTTATATTAAAAATGTAAAACTATACATTTATTTGTAGAGTTCTGAGGCTCCCATTGCAAAAAAAAAAAAATCTTTTATGTTTAGCGATGTTTTAGAATGCTTTCTCATGAATTAGCTCAATTAGTTCCCAGGAGGACTCTGGGGTGTGGACAGAGATGTCCCATTGGTGTGCAAACCGAATATCAGAGGATATGCAACTCACCCAAAATCCAGAGTGTGGATATGCAACTCACCCAACATCCACACTGCTCCTTTTTTCGTCAAGTAGAGACTGTGAACATATTTTACTCTGTGTGATGTATAGGTTTATTGGGAGAGTGACACAACAGAGCAGTGAAGTGCAAACCATAGAAATGAAGTCATGCATAAAGCTGTATAAGAAATATGTATATTGGAGTCCCATTTCATGAAGGTACTAGGGCCATGCGGTTTTCTATATTATTTATGAGCACATTGCTATTCCTGTATTATTATTATTATTACTATTATTTGCCTTATCTGATATGCCATATTGTTTTAAATAAATTGTGCCTCAGGCAATATGAAATATGAATGGTGCACTTTGATTAAAAAAATGAGCAAAGAACATTATCCAGGTTCAAGTGCTAAGCTCCTCCCTTGCCACAATATGAGGGCATTCCAGGTTCATTACCAGGAGGGAATGTACTTCTGTCTCTAAGGAGAGCATCGTTTTCCACTGTGCTGTAAAAGCTGAGACCAGAAATGGCAGTGATTGAGGATATGAAGAAGTGAGGGAGATAGAGAAAACAACCAAAGGAGCCCCCATTGCCCTGAATGAAACCTACTGGTTTGACATTCTCTTTGGATCGATTTTGAAAAGCCTGACATTTCCTAATTCATTTCCATGTCATTAAAAGGAATATAAAAATTTTCAAATGGAAGGAAAACTAGAAAGGATATGTAAAATACCTTCAAAAATATGATAGTACTGGCCATTTCTATTTTTCAGTGTGCATTCAAATTTGATTCTTACGATATNTTAAAGTATTTTATTTAATAATTAATTTTTAGTTTAAAAATGCTATTAGGAGATTGAGTATACCATTTTACTTCCTAAATTAATTTAAAATGCAATATTATATTAATAACATGACTCTTATTTTTAAAAATAAAATCAGAAGTACTTATGAAGGATTATGTATGAAACACAGTAGCCAAAGACAATTTTAAAGATAAAAGGAGGCAGGGGTGCCTGGGTGGCTCAGTCAGTTAATCACCCGACCTTGGCTCAGGTCATGATCTCACAGTCCGTGGATTCAAGCCCTGCATTGGGCTCTGTGCTGACAGCTCAGACTGTTTCAGATTGTGTTTCCCTCTCGCTGCCCCTCCCCCACTCATGCTCTGTCTCTCTTTCTCTCTCTCTCTCTCTCTCAAAAATAAATAAACACTAAAAATAAAAAGGTAAAGAAAGGCAGTCTAGCACATTACTAAAGAAATGCCCTCTGGAGTCAAAAGCCTAGATTCCAATGCCGGCATCAGACAACTTTCTCTTTATTAGTTTTCTCATCTGTAAAATAGAGGAAAGTACAAAATCCTATTTCATAAAGTTGTTGTGAGGATTACATGCAAATACTTAGAACAGATCCTGGAAAATTTCAAATACTTAATACGTAACTTTTTTTTTTTTCCCCAAAAGTACGCAGGCACATCTCGTTTTATTGCACTTTGTTGTACTTCACAGATACTGTGGGGTTTTTTTGTTTGTTTGTTTTTACAAATTGAAGGTTTGTGTCAGCCCTGCATCTCGCAAGTCCATTGGTGCCATATTTCCAACAGTGTCTGCTCACTTTTGTGTCTCTGTGTCACATTTTGGTAACTCTCAGAATCTTCCAAAATTTTTCACTATGTTAATTTCTTTGGTTGTCATTTGTGATCAGTGATCTTTGATGTTACTCTTATAATTGTTTTGGGGGCACCATGAACTGCGCCCATATTAGTTGAGGAACTTAATTGATAATGTTGTGTGTGCTCTGCTCCATCAACCAGCCATTTCCCATTTCTGTCCCTCTCTTGGGCCTCTCCCTGTCTGTTCTCTGAGACATGACACATTGATGTTAGGCCAATTAATAGCCCCATGATGGTCTCTAAGTGTTCAAGTGAAAGAAAGAGTCGTATGTCTTTCACATTAAATCAAAAGCTAGAAATAATTACGCTTAGTGAGGAAGGCATGTCAAAAGTTGACATAGGCCCAACAGTAGCCCAGTTGTGAATGCAAACGAAATGTTCTTGAAGGAAATCAAGAGTGTTACTCTGGTGAACATACAAATGGTAAGAAAGTGAAACAGCCTTATTGCGGATATGGAGAAAGTTTGAATGATCTAATAGAAGGTCAAACCAGCCACAACAGTCTCTGAAGCCAAATCCAGAGGAGAGTCCTCACTCTTTTCCATTCTATGAATGCTAAGAGAGGTGAGGAAGCTGTTGAAGACAAGTTTGAAGCTAGCAGAGGCTGATTCATGAGGTTGAAGGAAAGCAGCTATCACCATAACATCAAAGTACAAGGTAAAGAAGCAAGTGCTGATGTAGAAGCTGCAGCAGGTTTCCCAGAAGATCCAACTAAGCTAATTAATGAATGTGACTACACTAAATAATAGACTTTCAGTGGAGATGAAACGGTCTTCTATTGGAAGAAGATGCCATTGAAGACTGTTATAGCTAGTGAGGAGCAGTCAGCGCCCGGCTTCAAAGCATTAAAGGACAAGCTAATTCTGTTGTCGGGGGTTAATGCAGCTGGTGACTTTCAGTTGAAACCAGTGCTCACACATGATTTCAAAAAACCTAGGGCCCTTCAGAATTATGGTAAATCTTCTCTGCCTATGCTCCAAAAATAAAACTACAAAGATGTATGATGGTACATCTGCTTACAACATGGTTTATTGAATATTTTAAGCCCACCCTTGAGATCTACTGCTCATAAAAAAGATTTCTGTCAAAATATGACTGCTCATTGACAATGCACCTGGTTACCCAATAGCTCTGATGGAGATGGACGACAAGGTTAATGCTGTTTTCATGCCCGCTAATACATCTAGCCTGCAACCAATGGGCCAAGAGTAAGTCTGACTTTCAAGACTTATTATTTGAGAAATACATTTTGTAATGCTGTATCTTCCATATATATACATATATATAGATATATATGTATATATATTCCATATGTATCTATATCTCATATATATATATATATATATTTCCTCTGATGGATCTGGGCAAGGTAAACTGAAAACCTTCTAAAAAGGATTCACCATTCTGGATGACATTAAAAGGATCTGTGTTTCATGAGAAGAGGCCAAAATATCAACATTAACAGGAGTGTGGAAGAAGTTGATTGCAGCCCTCATGGATGACTTTGAGGTGTTTGAGACTTCAATGGAGGAAGTCACTACAGATGTGGTGGAAACAGCAAGAACTTAGAAGTAGAGCCTGAAGATGTGACTGAATTGTGGCAATCTTATGATAAAACTTGAACAGATGAGTTGCTTACTATAGATGAGCAGAGAAAGTGGTTTCTTGAGATGGCATCTGCTCTTGGTGAAGATATCATGATGATTGTTGAAATGCCAACAAAAGATTTAGAACATTATATAAGCTCAGTTGATGAAGCAGTAGCAGGATTTGGGACAATGGACTCCAATTTTGAAAAAAAAAAATCGTTTATGCAAGGAAGAGTCAATTGATGCACCAAACTTGATTGTTGTCTTATTTTAAGAAATTGTCACAGCCACCCCACACTTCAGCAACCATGACCCTAGTCAGTTAGTGACCATCAGCAATGAGGCAAGACCCTCTACCAGCAAAATGCTTATGCTATACTGAAAACTCAGATTATGGTTGGCATTTTTTGGCCATAAAGTATTTTTAGTTAAGATATGTATATTGCTTTTATTTTAGATCTAATGCTATTATACACTTAATAGACTACAGTATATTGCAAACACAACTTTTATGTGCATTGGGAAGCCAAAAATTTATTTGACTCACTTTATTGTAATATTTGCTTTAATGTGGTGGTGTGGAAGGAGACCTTCAATATCTATGAGGTATGCCTGCACATTTAAATGGGGTTATATAATACAATTGAGCCCAAGGCAGTCTTGTCCCAAGAAAGGGTAGGAGTTTGAAAGATTCCAGAAAGAAGTGCTGTTCAAGCAGTTTATAATGAAAGAAGTAGGAAATTGGTTATAGCTTTGAAGTCAGGCAAGCATACCGTGAAGGCTTGTCTCTTATTAGACATATAACTTTACGTGTTCTTAAGCTGCTTCATCTGTAAAAATGAATGCTACTATATAGGACTTTTCTCTCACCTTCTCTTTTTTTTTTTTCCTTGCAGATAAAGAGAAAGACATCAACATAAATAATTAGCAAGTGCTTGAAGACAGTAGACTTTTGAGATATGATTGTTGTCATACTGGTGGTGGTGGTGGTGATGGTGGTACAAATCAGGCAGGAGGGAGAGCAATTCTAGAGATACAGAGCACAGAACACAGCACAGTCGCTTGCAGAACTGAAGCTGGGGTTTGATTAGATCCAGCTTGTAAACAGTTGAGACTCAATCTATCTCAACTCAGAAGGGAAGTTTTCCTGGGGCCCAACAGCCCAGTCAGCGTTAGAGAGATTGATTTGGGGCAGCACCAGGGATAGCTCCCAGTAGTCCTCTAAAAGGCAGGCCACTTGTGTTTCTTCTCCTAGTGTCGGCTTGGGCTTTCAAAGGTTCTTTTCCCTTTAAGACTATTTCCAACTTCTGGATAAAAACCAGATGAAGTCCCTCATGCATCCAGGAGCCTCCGTGATGATGAGATGAAGGCTATGGCCTGCACTAGATGGGGCCAAAGCGAGGTTTCTCTCTGTCATGATGAGAGTTGTTGCATAAGCCTTTTCATAATTCTTTTAGTCATCTTATTCCTTTAGGTTGGTGGACTCTTAAGGCCAATGTCATACATCACACAGGACGTAATTTTGCTAGGATCTGTTTTGAGGTTATGTTGCAAGTATTATGTAACCAATAATAAAGTCAGCCAATGCTGTAGTTTGTCAATGATTTCCATTTTAATTAATTAATCAATTAATTTTTTAAAGGCCGACAAGTCCAGTTTGTAGACCTATATTTATTTTTGAGAGAGAGACAGAGCATGAGCAGGGAGGGACAGAGAGAGGGACACACACACAGAATCCGAAACAGGCTTCAGACCCTGAGCTGCCAGCACAGAGCCGAATGTAGGGCTCAAACCCATGAACCGTGAGATCATGACCTGAGCCAAAGTTGGATGCCTAACCGGCTGAGCCAGCCATGTAAAATGATTTACATTTTAAAAGAAACAAAATATTTTTTGAATTAGAATTTTGAAGTTAGAAAGAAAATCATAGAAAGTGATCCATATTATGATAGAATTTCAAAAGAAATTCAGAAAAAGAAAATAAAATAACATGTTGCTTAGGAATATATACATATGTGGTGCTGAGTGAAAAAAAAGAGAGAAGGATAAACACAAAATTCAAGATAGAGGTATCTCTGTTTGGTGGCAGGTGAATCAAATCAGGGAGGAATTCACTGGTAGCTTTCTTTGTGCTGGTAATATATTTAATTTTCAGCAAAATATTTTACTTGACTTTTTTTCTTATCCCTATTGTTCTACATAAGATAATACAGAGCCGTTGTGTCTATGTACCAGTTATGAAGGTAGACGTCTTTCCACCGAAATTCCATCAGGCTGGCTCCAGATGCATCAGCTTGTTCCCATATCATTTATTGTTCCAAGAATACTTGAGAATTTGTGCTAATAGTAAAAAGGCTTATAATGCTTATCATTATTTACTGTATAAGAAACTCATTGGCGCATATGCCTGGAGCTAAAGCTTTGGATAACTGGACTTCGAGCTCACTGCCTTAGAGCGGGATTAATTTTTATTGTTATCATTCCACAACTCGGGTGACATATAATATTTAAGGATGATTCAACCATGTCCAATTATGACTCCTTCTAGAGTTGATTATGGTGCAGAAGGGTTCTCTGTTTTTCTTTTTCTATTTTGTTTTCCTCTCCTTTTTGAATGCTGGGTGGCTTGTGGCCTTGCATTTCTTTGCTTTGAAGTTCCTGCCAAATCGATTGGGCTCATTGCCCAGAGAGATTAGAATCGAGAGGTGAGTAGATAAATTAACACCCAGTTGTGATCCAAGGGCCTTCTCAGGGACTAGTTTCTCAAAAAAAGGGCAGATTGGTGAGTGTTCAATAGAAAGTATCCTGAACTTGAAAAAAAGAATTCTTGAGTTCAAGTACAAACTCCAGATATTATCAGTTGCTTAAGATCTTGGTTAGGTCACTTAGCCTCTTCAGTCTGTTTACTCTTCTGTAAAATTGAGAGTAATCACAATTGTCACTTCTTCCATAGTGTCAGAATTGAGTGAAATAAACATAACAAGTTTTGTGTGCAGCAAATAGCCATGCTATTGTAGGATATTATGATTATCTTCCACTTCTTTTTTCTGTTCTCCTGTCTGATCTCTCGCATAGCCCTGTCAGTTTTATTTTCTAGATATCTCTAGTACGTGTCCACTTCTCTTCTTTCACTGCAGCTAAACTGAAGGTACCCTTTTGTTTCTAGTAGGTTATGGTTATAGCTTCTTATGTGTCCTTCCTCTCCTTATTGTCATGCAGCTCATTTTCCTAACTGGAGCTGGGAGATCTTGTAAGAAATGCAAATCCGATTAGAACACTCTTCTGCTTAAAACCCTTCTCTGGCATCCCGTCATTACCAGGATAATGATACCGAACCTTAAGTTGGTCTAAAAACTCTGCATGGTCTGCCCCAAATAACTCCTCCTGCTTCATCTCACTCCATATTCCTCAAAGGCTTAGTCACAATGGTATGGCTATGTAGACAAGTTTCTTTCCATTTTTTTTTTCTTTTCCCCTTTCCCCTATTTGCTTGGATATTACAGAGCTCAATGCATTAATCACAGTCTATTCATCACACACCCTACTTTAGGAAACAAGATTTAAAAATAAAACAAAAGACGCAGGAAGAGAGAGATGAGATTATATGTGCTGGGAACGTTGATGGGTCTCTGAATGTTGTTATTTTACCATTACCTTATTCTTGAATTCAAAGCATTCTGAAGATAATTCACAAGGTAATATATTTTGGGCAAGTATTTGATAGTGAGGTAGAAGGCCCCTTGATGGATGGGGCTGGGAAACCTTCATAAGCTCACGGATATTGACAGAATGACATTTTACTCTTCTGAGTAGTACTTACTTCCAGGTAATAGGTAGGGAAATTTAGTATGTTGCCTGTCTTTTCTAAAACATTTTTTTATGCTTTGACATGTTGAGTTGGATTGATTCACCTGTGTAATTGAAAAGTATAATTTGGTCTTAGTGTAATTGGTCTTCTCTTGGAATGCTTATCTGACAGGACAGATCAATTATTAGGTTGGTTCTGCCTTCTACCTACACACAGATCAGAACATATGTAAATTTTCCTGGAAATTCACTTATTAATTATATCCATATATAAACACACCTGTGAGGCTTCCATTATATCTACCTACTAGGTACTCTTTTTCTTCCTGTCTCTGCTTCTGTCTCTGCATATATATGTGTATTTGTACAAATATATACACATAAATTAAGTTTACATTCATATTTATTACTTCTCTTAACAATAATTTTACCATATTTCATAGGGTTCCACCAATATTTGTAATATGTAAATGCAGAAAAAGCAAGAAGGGTGATTAATATTGATTATCTTATAAATTCTTAATAATTAATAAGCCAATATGAAAAATGCATAGGTCTTCTTATTCAAGTTACTGACTATCCATGAACTTAAAATTACTCTTACTCTTACATGTCTTCCTGTCCCAACCCACCTACTTTTAAAATAGCCATCAGAGTTAACTTCCTAAGAAACAAAAAACTAATGGTGTCACTCTCCTGTTTATTATGAATCTTGCAAACTCCCTATGACCTAATGTAAAAAGGCCAAACTTCAAAATCTCACCCTGCTTAACTAACATATGTTGCCATTCTTCCCTTATACACACCTCAAATCTCAGTCACAATGAACTTCTCAGTATTTTCAATGTAATCCATATCTTGTCATGAGTTGGGAATTTTTACATTCTAGCAATATCTTTATTTTCTTTTATATCTAGAAAAATATTATTTATCCTTGAAGACCCAGCTAAATCTCTCTCTCTCTCTTTCTCTCTCTCTCCCTTTCTGTTTTTTGTTTGGTTGTTTGTTTGTTTCTGTGAACATTTCCTTGATTTCCTTAAGCAGAGTAAATTGATACCTTTTTCATGGAATACTCAGTTTATACTAGTTTTTAAAGCACTTGCCAATTAATACAGCAATCATTTGCTAATATATTTCTCTTTTTTTAAAAAAATATAATTATTTATTTTTGAAGGAGAGAGAGACAGAGGTTGTCTGTCTCTCTCTCTCTGTGTGGGGAAGGGACACACACAGAGAGAGAGGAAGACACAGAATTTGAAGCAGGCTCCAGGCTCTGTGCCGTGGGGCTTGAATTCATGATTCATGAGATCATGACTTGAGCCGAAGTTGGCCACCCAACTGACTGAGCCACCCAGGCACCTCTTTATTTCTCTTTTTTGATTGTAACTTCCTCTGTTGCAAGAACTTGATATTAGCTAGGATACAGTGAAGTTACTGTAACTAAAAAACAAATGGAGAAAAATAAAGTGGCTTAAAAAAGATAGGGTTTTTTTTTGTATATATCTGATCATAAGCAGTTCACCATTGACATGGCAACTCCACAATGTCAAGACAAATGTTCCTTTTGTCTTTACGTCTTTTATTTTCCAAATATCGCTCCATCTTCTCATCTAAGGTACTTGCTCTAACTTCTGCCATTACATCTATATTTCAGTCTGTGAGAGAAAAGAGGAAAGGTAAGGGCAGGTATAAGACCCAGATTTTGACTATCTACATCACTTCCAATAACATTTATTTGGAGGCTGGGAGATGGAAGGAGATTGGCTATCAATCTTTGCCTACTTAGGGGCACCTGCGTGGTTGAGTCTATTAAGTGTCCAACTTTGTCTAAGGTCATGATCTTGGAGTTTGTAGGTTCGAGTCCCGCATTGGGCTCTGTGCTGACAGCTCAGAGCCTGGAGCCTGCTTCTGATTCTGTGTCTCCCTCTCTCCCTGCCCGTCCCTCAATCATTTTCTCTCTCTCTCTCTCTCTCAAAAATAAATAAACACTAAAACATTTTAATAAAAAATCTTTGCCTACTCAAAATAATACAACCATTCAAGAAGTGGAGAAAAAATAGTGGGCAAATATATGTCACTCTCTAACGTAGAAACGCATCTTTGATTTTCCAGTGCCTAGCATAGTGTTGGTTCATATTAAGAATCATTAAATACTTGATGAACAAATGGCTGAATTACAAAAATCATAGCAATTTAGAACCACAATGGATGTGTAAATCATCTAGCTCTACCCTCCCATTTCACAGGTGAGGCAACTGAAGATCTTGTGATTTTGCTGATTTTACTATATAACTGTTATGTTTAGAAACTTATTAGTAAAAAATCTTTTTCGAAACAGTAAAATTACTCTGATAATTTCAAGAGATCTTGAATAGAAGAGTACTCTTTTTATTTAAAGAATTTCTTTTTTAAAATGTTTATTTTTGAGAGAGAAAGAGACAAAGCTTGAGCAGGGAAGGAGCAGAGGGCAAGGGAGATACAGAATCTGAAGTGGACTCTTGGCTCCAAGCTATTAGAACAGAGCCCAATGTGGGCCTTGAACTCACAAACCATGAGATCATGACCTGAGACGAAGTTGGGTGCTTACCCGACTGAGCCACCCAGGGCCCCCAAGAATTTATTTTTTTAAATGTCTATTTATTTTTAAGAGAGAGAAAAAAAGAAAGAGAGAGAAAGAGTGAGAGCAAGCATGAGTTGGGGAGGGGCCGACGGGGTGGGCACAGAGAGAGGGAAACAGATGACCAGAATAGGGCTCTGGGTTGACAGCAGTGATCCCGATACTGGGCTGGAACTCACAAACCATGAGTGAGATCGTGACCTGAGCCAAACTCGGTCGCTTAACTGACTGAGCCACCCAGGTGCCCCAAGAATGCATTTTTTAAAGGGGAGATTATATCTCTGTTGTATTTCTTTGAAAGCCTCTCTGTAATATGCTCCTTTATTTTCAGAGACAAATGGTAAACCAGAACCAAATTAGGCAAGTTTGGACTGAATCTCCATAGTGAAACATTTAAAAAAATTAATATTTTGAACTTAAAAATGATTAATTTTTTTCTTAAATGTAATACAAGTAGAGGACAAAATTGACAAGGTGATAGTGTGAACAGTTGATGAGCTTCCACTCCTCCCACAGCCACCTGGTTTCCCTCCTCAGGGCAATCGTTGTTATCAGTTTCTCATATATCATTCCACGATATTCTACGCACATAAAGATGGATGATGACATTCAGTTTTGCATCTTGCTTTTTTTCACTTCATTTCTTTTGGAGATCTGATAAGGCATATTTTAAATAAAGAAAGGCACAAAGATGGAAATGTGGGTTTACTTTTTGTAATGAACACTTTGTTATATTCAAAAGGTAATCTTCAAAATATATTATATATTCTCCAAAGAGCCTTAAGCTTTGTTTTTCCCCCGTAGCGATCACCTCCTATTTTTCACTTCAGGCTCTTGATACACTATCTTTTTGCCAGTTTCAGGAACAAGCTGGCCCCTTCCCAATTTTGACAGTTTTCGGGTTTCGGCTTAAATATGCATTCTTCAGAAAGGCTTTCCATACTGCTATGTCTGAGAGTATACTGTATGTTTACTTCATAGTACTCACCAAATCCAAAATTGTGTTGTGTATTTATTTCTTTACCTGTTTACTGCCATAGTGAGCCACTGAAATATGATCTCTGCAGAGGTAGGAGAAATGTGTGTCTTGTCCACCTTGTATACCCAGCATTGTGCTTGGTACACAGTCAGGATCAACGTGTATTTGGCAAATTAAAAAAAAAAAAAAAGTAAAACAAACACCAGAAAGCACATGAGTGATAAACAAATTCCTCTTTGAAGCCTGTTCTTTAACTAATCTGTGCCCCCATCTTCATTTTGCTGACTTGTTTTTTAATCCCTTACACACTAAGCTATATAAAATAAAAAATATGTAAAGACAGTTGTGAGGGAAGATATAATATCTCTTCCCTTTTGTCCCAATAAATAACTTTACAGATATATTTGATCTGCTGAATCCCTTCATATAAGATTTCACACAGCATCAGAAATTTCTTAAAGGGCAATATTTTCTCAATGATCTCTTCTCATCCCATATTTACATTAGCTGTTTTTTGAACTTCTCTGACATTAAGTAAGTTAACTACTACCTAGGAAACCTTGACAAATATGGGTGGCAAAGCATTTACCAAGATTCTTTTTTTTTAAGTTTATTTATTTTGAGGGGGAGGGCACAAGCAAGAGAGGGGCAGAGAGAGAGAGAGAGAGAAAAAGAGAGAGAGAATCCCAAGCAGGATTGTGCTGTCGGTGTGGAGCCTGATACAAAGCTTGAGTGGATCCCACAAACCGTGAGATCATGACCTGAACAAAATCAAGCACTGATTGCTAAACTAACTGAGCCACCCAGGTGCCCCAAGATTCTTTTAAAATAAAACTAGATAATCATTTCGATGATCAACAAAGTGAATCGTAGTTCAGGGATGAAGTAAAGTTAATAATAGCGAGGCAGCAATTGAATGATGATATAATTTGATGTGTCTATTAATTAATTTCACATCAGTATTTTTCACGACGTCATAACTCAAGAGCCTAGGTGCTTATGATCAAGATGCATAAAAAAATACTAAGCCATATGTGACTGTATGGAAGTCAGTACCACATACATGTTAAAATAAAAATGTCTATAGTTACCATTTGTTAACCAATGTCTTTGTTTTGTGTGTAAGTATATTATCCTTTTATTCCCTATTACAAATATTTCCCCTAGTTCAGTGCCTTAACATTTTTTTGGTTGTGCTTTATCTAAAGTTTGATTATATTTCATTCATGATTCTCTTTCTTTCTTTTCATCCTCCAACAAACATTAATTAGACACTTGTAATATATCAGGCACTGTGGGGACACGAGGGTATGGGATATGCTACGAATACCTAAGAGTAAAGTCCCTTTTTTTCCTATTGCTAAGACCTATGAACAGATTTTCAAATCTTTATTTTTCTGCCAAATTGAGTCAAAGACATTTCTTGCCACATACACAGTAACTTGTAAAAGGTATGTGTTTGAATTATCATTTTAAAATTAGATGTAGTATTATAGGTTCATTGGAGAAAAATTAAAAGTGCAAACAAAGAAAAAAGATAAAAGATACATTAAATGTGAATAATTAGAAATCTCTCTATCATTCCAATCATTTTTCTCAAAATAGGTCCATGAATATATATGACTACACTATTTGTTTACAAAATGATTTTATATTACACATGCAACTATTTTATGTAACTTTTTCTTTTACATAACCATCTACTGTGAACATATTTGAATAAATAAATGAACATATTTATTAGGGACATATATGATTACCCCATTTATTACCACCATTTGTTTAACCAATCCTTACTGTGCATTATTATTCTGTTTTCCAATCTATTATACAAATCACCATGGTGAATATGTGTCTGCATACATCTTTCTTTAATTATTTCTTAAGCTAAGTTTCCTGAAGGTATAATTGTGGAATGATAATAATAAAGCCTTACTAAATGCTTTAAAAATACTTACCCAGTTCTTGGTTTATATATTTTCACTCATCTAATCCTCAGAATGACCCTATAAGGTAGTTTCTAAGATACTGATACATAAAGAAGACCACATGTGACTGAATGAAAAGGCCATCAATGGTAAGAAACACATGACATGTGTTTAAAAAAGAAAGCAAATATTGCTGGTTAATTTCAGAGTGAATTCACAGGCTCAGAGATTATGACTACCTACTCAGGTAACCATATGCTAGGGATAGGGGATACACTCATTTTTTTCAAGGGTTGTTAGATTCTGGGTCCAAGTTGTCTCAAGTACCTGGGTACTCAAAGTGCCAGTGTAGATCCCTCCTAGAGTAGGGCCACAAGTGAATAAGGTAACAAAAGGAGTTCTTATTCAGGTAGAACCCACAGTGGGAAGGAAATTTGTCAGTCATTTCCAAGTTTCCAAATGTATGTTGCAATAGACGTACTTAACAGTTGGCAAAATTCTCATGCTTGATCCTTGACTTAGCAAGAAGAGGCATTATAATAAAATAAAAGCTATTACGGTAGAAAGGCCACATGAAAGTCCCTGAAACTGCTCTAACCCTCCCAGCCAAAATGGTGACTCAAAGACAGTATCATACCCTGGGGGAGATGACAGTTGAATTCTACTCTCAAAGATGAAGGCTTGGTGCTCCCCATCATAACCTATTTAATTTACCAGTTTGGCTCCTGCAAAAAATAAGATAGGCCAATGCAACTGACAATGTACTACTGTAAACTTTATTAGTGTTAATTCTAGTTTCGATTACTGTATATTGGTATCTCTACTGGAGTAGATTAACACAGTAATCTGATTAAACATGATATGTTGCATGTGAGTAGCCATCAAGTGAATGAGTGGTTTTATTATTTTTAAAATGTCCGTCAAAAATTTCTCAGAAACAGTTCATATTCAGAGAATTTACTCATGGTCTTACCCAAGGGGACTCGAACTGTATTTCAACATTTTATAGAACAACAAATTGGTGCCATGATAACATATTAACTGGAGCAGGTTAGCAAGAAGTGGCGGGTATTCTATATGTCATCCCATCTGAGTGGCTGGGAGGGAAGCGGCAAGTAGGTATCTTGTCAATGCATCTGGGGCCTGGGCAGCTTAGTCAGTTAAGCGTCCAACTCTTGATTTCAGTTCAACTTATGATCTCATGGTGCATGGAATCCTCTGTTAGTGCAGAGCCTGCTTGGGATTCTCTCTCTCTCTCTGTCTCCCTCTGCTTCTCCTTATCCCCTGGAACATCTGCAGGAACACGTTCTCTCTCTCTCTCTCTCTTTAAAATAAATAAAATGAAAAAATAATAATAATAAAGGAGATTTTGGATATGCATCAAGCTGCAGACAGGGCAGCTGGTCATCTATTCTGTAGAAAGAGAAAACTGACCTGAGATAAAAACATTTGTAGATTCATGGGTAATGGTGAATATCATAGCTAATGTGTTGGGGCCCTCAATGAAGATGAGGCAAGGAAGTCCAAAGAAGTGGCATCTAAGTAGACCTATGGGGAGGAACAAGGTGTCTTCTTTTTTTTTTAATCACACCAGACAGAATCCACTGTGGAAAAGACACTAAACAGCCAAGTGATCAGGATGAAATGAACAGTTGATGTCAATCCACCAGCCATCCACACACATCAACAGAAATTCTAGCTGAAAGGAAGGGAGTCTCTAAGGGGTGGGATAGAAAAGACTTAATGAAGATTAGTTTGGCCTCAACACCAACTACAGCAATAGTGGCTGGAGTTTGCCCAAATAACCCCCCTCTCACAAATTCCCTTCAACTTTTGACTAATCAGAAATTATCATCACATATTTTAAATCCTATAAATGTATAAACTGTGCCAGAAAAATACTATGGCATATTATAAAACACTATTACATGCTCTTTCAGGTCATATATGAAATACTATAAACATTGCGTGATTAATGAATCATTTTGTTTACCTTCTTGAATTTCATAAACACTTGGAGGGATTATTTACATGACTCATTTTTTAAAAAAGCAATCATACTTCCCCAAATTTCAAATAAAATATGAGATGGCTTTATAAAATAAGCAACATATATAGAAGAAGATATTTAAAATAAAGATAAGAGAGGTCTTAGAAATAATAGAGAATGATATAACTAGTTGTGTCAGGAATTTGAAACAGTTATTGTACTGGCCACTGTATTTCTTTCCAAAAGTGAAATTCCCAGCAACTAGGGCATAAAGGGAAATAAAATGATGAGAGAACTTGATGTGATACCAGCTATCATGTATTCATATAAAAATTTAAAAATATATTTTAAGTATATTCTTTAGGAAGTTTTTATGATAATTACATAGTGAACTTTGAGCAAACATCATAGAAACTATCTTAAATTGCAGATTTGGCAAGGGAGGGGGAAGAAATAGAATTCGTTTTTGTTGAATAATTTGTATTTGTTAAGCATGTTTTGTAAGTGATCTTATAGAGATTTAGAGAGATTTTACAATTTATCCAAAGTTATGTAAGTGATATACTGTGGTCTGAACTTGATTTCGGTCTTCCAAAGCCTACATGTGTTCTTTCTACTTTATTAGGGTGTAGGATATAGATCATGTTCTTCATATGACCCTTCTGTATATTGATATTTTATTAAAAATGGCATCCATATTTTACATTTTGTAATATAACAAAGGCATACCTTGTGTATTTTAAGCTAATGCAGACTAAGTATAACATCTTCTTGATCTAAGTTAATGTAGGTTGAACCACATGAAATTGTCAACATTGATCATTTTTGATGCACATAAATAGATACACAATATTTCAAGATAATAGGAGAATAGAGTTCTAAGAAGGAGAAAAGCAATCCCTAGTAGCTGAGCCTAACATACATGCCCTGAGGTTGCCAGGAGCTAGCTGGCCTGGCACCTATAGGTTGATTGGAGGTTACCTGTGGAACATAAACTATCTTAAAAGATAGTCAGACATGGTTGTTTTGTGAACATGGCTGTGAGACAAAAGCAAGCCTACTTTCATATTCTTTGAGCACAAACAAGTAGAAGGCCATTGTGCAAACTTTAAAAATGACCAAATATCTTCATATATCAGCTAATAAGACAGGCTGTTGCTTCTTTACCAATCACAGCTTCAACCCTGCTTTATTCCTCCGGTCTTTCTTTATAAAAATTATTAAGATACATAATCATAGTATTACCTCCCTTTTCTAAGAGCACGCAATCTAGAGCAAACCCTGCTTCCCTGAACTCTCCCTCAAAATCACCTTCAGCCCAAATCTTGGAAGTTCCTTCCAATTCCTGCCTGGTGAGACATCCCAACTTCCCTAAGTGTGTGGTTTCCCTTGTTACAAAGAATGAAAAAAACCAATGTTTGACTCAGGTGTGTTTTTAGCATGCTCTGGCCTCAGGGCATGGGTAGAAGTGGAGGTTCCCAAAATTCATCTGAGATTTGCTGTCCTAGACCCAGGATCCACTACAGAATAACAGTGTACATGTCTGAAGTCCCCTTAGGTATCTAGCTGTTTGAGGCACCCCTTTCTGTTCCTGACGATTTGGTCTGGATTGCTCATAGTCATTAGCTCAGAGAATCTGGACATATGTGCTCCCTCCAATAAACTATTTCCGTCATGCTGCTGCTGGATACTGGTTAGGTCAAAGGGGACCTCTTTGACAAATACCTCAATCATGGTATATTTTAGAGTTGATTACAGAAAGATATTGTAGAGAGATGGGTGAAATAGATAAAAGGGATTAAGAGTAAAAAAATAAAAGCTACTGTACTTCAAAACTAATGGAAACTGGTGCCAAGATGACATGGGACATTGAGAGTAGGGAGTCGAAGGCATCAGGCTGAGGCAGAGGATCATCCTACCTCTGTAGGAATATGGGCTAAAAGTGTATATATATATTGAGACAAAGTCCAAACTGAGGAGGTATAATTTTCTTACCTACTAGGACTCACCCAAATGTAAATGAAATGCTGGTATACTGCCTTAAAAATCATGGAAGACTCTATCATGACCTAAAAATAATTCAAAGGTGAATATTATTAACTGGACACTTTGACCATAAGGTTGATTTCATTATGAAATATATAAAACATTTGATTTTCAATATATATCCTCAATAGCTGAGGGAGCAGTGATTTATTATGACTGCTTTAGCATTTGACAATAAATCTGAATATTGAAAATTGAGGGCTTTATTTTTTTTATAATTTGTAATTCTAAAAATATTCCAAACATAATACTTGTATATCGAACCCAAAGAGAGTGGTATATATCACTCAACTTCAGCATTTTGCCATCTTGTTTTATTGGTTACTCCATCCTTTTCCCCTCCCTGGTGGATCAATTTAAGACAAATCCAAGGTGTGGTCTAAGTTCAACACTTTACTTCTGGAATGGATTATATGAAGATATATCCGAAGATAATTAGTCCAGGGTCTCCATGTATTTGAGGGATGTCTATTCTCATATATCAGTGAAGCAGTTTCATTTATTTAGAAAAGGCTTTTACCTTCTTCACATGCTTCTCTGCTAGGGCAAGTGGGAAAATATCACATTATTTAGATATAAACTGTAGAAGAAGTAGCAATGTCACTGGATTTAGACTATTTATTGCTTAATTTACAAAAGACATGTAAGTAGCAATATTCTACAGCATCTGAAAAAAAAAAAACACCTCTTCTGTTGATTTTCTAATTCATAGCTTGGTTCCATAGATACTGTGACTGAGTAATCAAAGACTGATGATAGATCAATAAACAGTGAGTCACAACCTTTTATTTCCTATCCTTAAAAGTAGTACAGGTTTATTCTAAACATTTGGTAAGTAAATAAGAAAGAATACAATTTTTATATAAGCATGTTGGTGCGTTTCCATTCATAATAAAACCTAGTTTGGGCGACTCCTTCAGAATTCCACTACACATACACACTGTCATCTTCTCCTCCTCTTGGTGACATTGCTAATTTCTTGACCCTTCTCTTTTATTTCATAGAATTTATCACTTTTAATTTAATACACACACAGAGATAATTTTTGTCTCAACATCTTTTTATATTACTCTATCATCTATCTATGTATTTATCAACTATCTGTTATCTTTATCGTCTCACCTAGTCACTTCCTGTTCTAGATTTAAAGCTGCGTAGGGGCAGGGAATTTTGCCAATTTTAGTTAACATATTTGAAACCCTTAGAAGAGTGCTCAGCATCAAGTAGGCATTCAATAAATATTTTTAAAAGACTTTCCAGGCATTTGTGTGGCTCAGTGGGTTAAGCATCCAACTCTCAATTTCAGCTCGGGTCGTGATCTCAGTTTGTGAGACCCAGCCCTGAGTTGGGCTCTGTGATGATAGCGTGGAGACTGTTTGGGATTTTCTTTTCCCTCTCTCACTGCTCCTACCCTCCTCCTCCCAAATAAATTAACACAAACAATAAAATAAAAGAAGACTTTCCCTAGATTCTATTCTTCCAAGAAAACACATGCAAATCATTTCAAATAATTTTTAATTTTGCCGTTTTTGTCTAGCTATGCATTATCTTGTCATTATTTTACAAAAGGCATAATTTTAATGGATGCACAATAATACAAACCATGCATTTATTATAATTTATTTTGATATTTTCTGGTTGTTAACAATTTCTATTTCAACATCTTTTTATAGAAGCCAAGATGCATCTTTTATATTATTTCTGTAAATGACCACATGGGTCATTCAGCTGTTCTGCATTATCTTCATAATAAATCTCAACATCTTTTGCAAGGCACACAGACCTGTAATAATTAGCCCCTTCACCTTCTCTGCCTTATTTCTCCATTTCCCCATGTGATCCACTTTCTACCCATGTCAAGTTGCTTCTCCCCTCTTCTCCGGGGAACACTGAGTCCATACATGAAAGTTATAGTAAATAATCTCAGTTAAAATTGAAGAAAGGAGCTTATAGCATAGTATAACAAAAGCGGGTTAACATGAAGACTGATATTATATTTCCTTACATTAGAAAATATATATTCATCATACACACATTTACTGACCACCTACTAGGGAAAACTATATGAGACAAAGAAATATGGAATGTGATTTAGCCTGTGTAGTAGTCAGGGCTCTCCAGAGAAACAATCAATATGAGACAATATGATAGAGATATAAAAGTAGAGATAGAGAAGAGAGAGAGAAAGACAGAAGGAAAAAGAGAGAGAGAGTGTGATTCTATGGAAGCTAAGTCCTCTGATGTGCTGGTTGCAAGCTGGAGATGCAGGTGTAGTAGAGTTTGAGATCAAAGGTGTAAGAACCAAAGGAGCCAATAGTAGCATTAGTCCTAGTTTGAAGGCAGGCAATCAATATCTCAGCTCAGGCATTCAGGCATAGAGAGCAAATCCTTCCTTCCTCTGCCTTCTTATATTACTCAGGGCCTCAATGGATTGGATGAGGCCCACCCACAATGGGGAGGTAAATCTGCTTTACTCAGTCTGCTGATCCAAACGCTAATCTCATCCAGAGAGACTCTCACAGATACACCCACAAATCATGTTTAACTAAATATCAGGGCACTCATGATCCATTTAAGTTGACACATAAAATGAAACATCGCAAGCCTGAAAATAGCTTATATTTTCCAATGGAAATCGGAAAATGTCAAATAATGGAATTTTGAGTATTAAGAGAGGAATACATGATCTATTAGAGGTATCAAGAAAAAAATGTTCCTAATACTAGGACGCATACTTTTTTCAATGCTATAAACCCAGTGCCTCTCAAACTTCTTGGGAGGGGCAGGTCATAGAAGACTTTCGACTGATATTTATTTTGATAATGAGTGAATGAGCTACAGATTTCATCTGGGAAAGGAGGTATAAAATAACCTGTGCATTTGTTAAGACTTCTTCAGGATTTGAACTGGTTAATATGTGTAATATTTTGTGTGTTCAATAAAATGCAATTTACCATTAGTAGGAGTTTTAGAAATATTGGATTAAGGAGATTTTAATCCAGTGGAAATCTTTCTTTTTTTCTTAACACTTTACCTTTGTGATTTCCTTAGTCCACCTTTTTTTTTTTCTGTCAACATATAAAAAAATTTTTTTCTTTGAAAATCATTTAAGAAAGGGCTGTTACCACTTTACTCTTACCACCTTCCATCTCAAGTCACAAAAGCATATATATTTTTTTAAAGAGCCAAGTGGATATAACTTCTGGGTGAGTTCCCATAGATTCACATCTTCTCTACTTTTGATAGTTTTGAAAGTTTTAATAATACATATTAAGGGATATGTTAAAAAAAGTTCAGATGAACTGCCTAAATACTGTGCATATGTGTTAATAACAGATGTTTAAAGTGATTATTGAGTTCACCTTTCTGCTAGTTTGCAGATTTGTATGCATATATGAGTGGGTTGGACTACCATGGGCATGCAATACTCGTATATTATTCAATGTTCACTTCTGCCTGATATTTGTCATCTACCCATGGAACAGTTTCTCATAAAGCATATGTAGGGAAAAAAGTTAAAAGCATACATTTGTTGATATTTTAAGATAATAAATATAAATGCCAAACTCATGCAAGAAAGGAATTTCTGACAATTCACCTTTAATTAAGAAGTACATCAAATATGATAAAGAAAGGGGAAACTTTTTTAAAACTTAATGTAACCCGACATTCTAGATTTATCAGTAAATACAGATCAGGATTGGAAGAAGCAACATTTATATTTTATTGTGGGGGCATAACACTACTAATATAAACATACTACCATTCTATTTTTAAAAAATGTTCACGTTCTGTAAAATTGCTGATTGACTTGCTGACTGGTAAGGAAAGGATGCATGGTCCCCAAAATAAGGACTTGTTTCTGTGACATACATTTATCTCTTTCTAAAGCAGGAAGATGATCTGAGTAGCATATGTATCAGCCTGAAGATGTATTTATTTTGCCACCTACATAGGACTAGGTAATTTTTTTTAGTAATATATGTTCCAAGTTCTAGAATTTAATTTTCTACATGCTGGAAGAGTGCTGATTTTAGAAGATCCTTAAGCTTAATATCTTTGACACATTAAAGCAATTTTGTTTATAACTTTAAGCTTCAGGTCTTATTGATTGATAGTCTCCCATAGATCAAAGATGCATGATTTCCAGGCATGAGAACATATGAGATTTCTCTCTTATTTTTTCTTCTACCTTGCCAATTTGGGGGGCAAACCTCTTAACATGTGGTTAGCTCCCGGTAAAAAATCAAAAGGAGACAGAATCTGGGGCAGGTGGCTACACAATCATTGTGCGTTAACTGAAAAGGGTCTGACGTTTTACTCTACTTGCAAACTAATGAGCAAACTTGCCGCAGTGTCACGCATGGCGGTGGGGACACTGGAGACTCCCGTGTCAGAGACAAATGATTTTATTATTAGCAGCAATAGCAGTAGCCAGAGTTGCAGTCTGTGCCAGTTCTCTGAGCCCAATTTCCTGGAAGGTAAAGTAGAGTCAGGCAGCACCAGGGCACTCAAATTCAGAGGGCTGTGTTACAGGAGAGGAAGGAATCTGATCTCACGGAACCGGAATCTTTTATGATGAGCAGTAAACCAGCCTAATGTTTGCCCTAGAGGGAGACATGATCTGCTCTAGAATGGACAGTCAGCACACCTGCCCTTTGCTCCTGAGAGAGACACAATCTGTCACTTTCATGTTTGTTACACAAAGATTCTTGGAAAGATAGTCCTGAGCAAAGGTAGTCTATGCCTCTGCTCATAAGATGTGCAAAAATCCAAGGGGCCCATTGTAAATCGTCTCTTGACAGACACAGAAAGAAAAACATGAAGAACGATTTTTTTCCTAGAATAGTAATTAATTGTGTGCCACACACCAGACAGTGGCTAGAAACAGGAAGTTAAGGAAGCCCAAGAAGGAGAAGAATGACTCCAGATGGGAGCTGGAAATAGAAGAGTTGATTATGTTTACTGCTTGAGAAAAGGAACCAATAGAGAGAGGGAGACAGAGAGATGAGGAAAAGCCCACAGGAGTGTCTTTCCATGAGCGAATACTATACTCGTGTAGACAACACTGCTTTTTTCCCCCTCTTTGAAGCCTCCTCACACAGAGGATGCACATATCTCCAACTGAGCTTCGATAAGCTCTCACCTGAAATTCCTTAACTCCTGGACTTCCTTTGTTGTTAGAAGGCCAGTCAACTCTAACCTGTTCTCTTTCTCTCTGTCCTTAGGCTTTTCTCCAAAGATATAAGGTCAATTTAATTCAATTTAACTGATTTGACCTGTTGGTGTTTATTGATTGCTCTGCCACTGATTAAGCATCCTACTTCCTAATCATCCACAGTTTCTTCTTCCCCGGAGTTGGAAAGAATGACTCTTGGGCTGTTCAGGCCTCCAAGTCATTCGGGAGAGCCCTTCTTTGATGGAACTATGGATGAAGCCAGAGTTATCAGGTTGCCTTTAAGAAGGGATTCCCATTTCACTATTTTCCATGTATGAATGTTGCAGACAAAGGCATCATGTGTATGATAAGAAGTCAGGACTGATTTCCATTTCTTATTTGCAAATGAACAAAAAATAGTTTGTGAAAGGCACTAAATGACAGTCTCAATTTTATCTTGGCAGGGGCAGATCTAAATATCTTAGTGAAACATAATATCATATTTGTGCTTTTAATTGAGATGAAGACATTTCCCATCTTCTGCCTGAGACAATACACATTTATTGAAATTCAGTGGCATTGCCTTTTTCTCCTGCATTTGTGGAGGGGAAGTGTACATGTAATCTCCAACAACGAGAAGAATGGGGAGATTCCTTCCTGGGTGCACAAGAGACAGCCATTTGTACCATGTGCTACACAATCCCTGCTCTCACACTTACTGTGACTGGAGCATGTCACTGAACTGACATTTTTTAAAAAAATTATTAAGAAAAAAAATTTTAATGGTATTTATTTATTTCTGAGAGACAGAGAGAGACAGCATGAGCAGGGGAGGGCCAGAGAGAGAGAGAGAGGGAGATACAGACTCCGAAGCAGGCTCCAGGCTCTGAGCTACCTGTCAGCACAGAGCCCGACTCGGACTCGAACCCACCAGCCACGAGATCATGACCTGAACCGAAGTTGTACGCTTAACTGACTGAGCCACCCAGGTGCCTCTAAAAATTATTTTTGAGAGAGAGAGAAAGGCAGAGGGGGAGAGAGAGAAGACAGAGAGAGAGAGAGAGAGAGAATCTTAAGTAAGCTCCATGCTGAGCACAGAGCCCAATGTGGGGCTCATCACGACGTGAGACAAAACCAAGAGTCAGATGCTTAAGGTGACTGAGCCACCCCGGTGCCCCTGAACTGTAATTTTTTAAACTACATCTCAAATGAAGTGACAAATGCCTATCCTGCACTTATTAATATATGCAGAACACTGAGTCCAGTGTTGGTGTGTTAAAGAAAAAATAATTTATTTTGTTACTATTAATTGTTAAGAGCTACCAAAGTTGGAGCATTTCAGGAGGGGGAAAGAGATTTCGCATGATGGCCATCATCTACCCCAAACATACATTCCTACTTGTTTGTTCAGAGGGTTTAAACAAAAATTCACACCACCCTCCCCAATTAGAGTGAAACCCAATTCCTTTATTCATTCATTTGTTCACTGAGGATACACTTCTATTTTAGCATGTTACAGGCTAGCTGAGCATGGGGGAGGTTGGTAGCCTTTCAGGGGTTAGGGAGCTTTGAGAATATGGTGTTAATCTTGAAGATTCAGCTCAAAAGTTTTCAACTCCTTAGTGGATATTTCCCCAAATCTCCACCCCAACCTTCAGTTCAATGTTTCTCCTCATTGTTACTTCTACACTTTGTTCTTGCACTGTCCCCCTGTGTTATGTTAATTATTTAGATACCTGTCTATCCACTTACATAATGAGCCCTCAGACCATGTCCTTGACCTCTAGCACTGGGAAGGTGCTCAATACTTGTGTGAATGAACTCATAAATAAATAGCGATCTGAATAAATTGATTAATGACAATAGAGAAGTCCAGAATGGGAATGAAACATTAGCCAAGTTCCATTACAGCAGGGAGTCTGACATCTTTACCTGCACCGGGACAGCACGAAGGCAGCCAGGCGTGCCCCTAGGTGTTATCTGGGACAGTATGTCGCAGGGGACCAAAACGAAAGGATGGGCCTTGCAGGGGATTGGGTTGAATTAGGGCCTTTTTCTCCTGGGATTCACTTTCCCACCCAGTCCCCTACCCCTCTTCACCCTGCATTATCCTGTTGAAGAGAGTGTGACTGAAGAGCAGTCTTGCTCAGTCCTAGTGAGTGATCTGGTGGCCATAGCAAGAGGCCAACAGGGCTGCAAAGCAAAGTAGACACAGTGTCGGGTGGGCAGCAAAAGAATCCTAGCCTGTTAAAGCAACCCTGCCCCAGGGGATGTAGTTAGCGAAAAGGGGAATCGGATCCCTCAAATCGCCAGGTACAAAATAATCTCTCTGAATTATGATAACAACCCTTTAGGATGAAACTGGGGTGGGTAGCGATCTCAAGAAAGAGAAAGGAACAGCTCTGAGATATTTTTAGAGTTGATTAATAGTAATAAAGTTACATTTTATGAAGCATCTCCTGTGCTCCAAGATTAAGAGTTTTGCATGTTTTATCAGTTTCATCTTAAATTTAAACTCTATGACGTATGTGTCCTTGTACCCATTTTATAAGTAGAAATCAGGATCGTCGAGGAGTTAAACAGCCTGTCTCTGCTCCCAGAGTCTATAAGCCACAGAGACTAGGTTCAAACTGGTGTCATTCTGACACCAAATCCCTGCTCTACAAAAACTTTGAACACAGCCTTCCCAAGTGGGGGGTAAGGAGGCTGCAAGTAAGGATTACGCCATGGTTTGAGTCATTATATCTAAAAAATGATGGTATTTTCAGAGCTTTGGTACAACAATTGGAAAGGATATTTTGAGGAAAGATCATTTGGATTTGTACATACTTTAATATTGTTCTCCAGTATATGATCAGTGGACCTTTGGGAATTAGCTACAGTTTAGTTCATTAATCTTGTAATGGATATATTTGTATTAGATTCCTCATAAGCTTGTTGTAAGGATGAACTCAGTATCATTATTATTATTCATTTATTATTTCTCATAAGTATTCGGTTAAAAAAAAACAACACCATGTTTACTTCTGGTAATGAATATGCTTTTGTTTTCAGCTGTTTGAATAAATGTTCTGCATTTGACCAGCAATGATTTCCTTCTATCCTTACAGAAAAATAGTATGTTAATGATAATAGTGTGTTATTCTTAATTGAGCCCTGTAAGTCAAACTCCATGTAAATGTTTTAATTACATTATTTCATTTACTTATTTCTAAAATTACATATATATCAATTAATGCTGGAGATAGATTTATTTTTTAAAAGCATCTTATGTGATGCCTGGGTGACTTAGTCGGTTAAGTGCCCAACTCTTGGTTTCGGATTAAATCACTATCTTTCAGTTCATGGGTTTGAACCACTTCTTGGGTTATTCACTGCTTGAGATTCTCTTTCTCTTCTCTCTCTGCCCCTCCCCTCCTCATCTTCTCTCCTTCAAAATAAATAAACAAAAAGTTTAGAAAATAAAAATAAGTACTTTTTACCACTAATATGTAGTTCATGGATGAGTTTCAGAAAATGATAAATTAAAAAAAATTCTAGATTGTGTGTGGCAGTGTGTATTTGATCTGTTTCTCAATGGAGTCTTATTACCCACTTTCTCTCACCCAAGTGATTAAAAATTGCTCTTCTATAGGTACTGATTCAAATCCTTTTTGGAATGGAGAAGGTTCATTTAATGCACTAAAATGAAATAATTGCAGAGTGCTTCACCTTCATGCAAATTTGTAGATTGTTTAAAGGGCTTCAGGAATAATAGCAACAAGATCTTTCTTCCATATTTATGACAGACCTAAGTTATTAACAAATTCCCAGTGGAAAGTTTATAACACATATTTAATTATGATAGGATTCTAAGCCAATCCAGGGGGTGACAGGGTTCTGTTCTTTTTCCAAAGTCCAAACAAAAATCCTTGGTGTTTCAAAACAAGGGAGCATGTACAATACTTTGAGGCTGTGGTATAAATATGAAGCAGGTGGTTCATGGCTTCATGTTGTCATTTTGTATGTATCATTTATGCTAATCTTTTAATAGTTCTTTTTTTCTTTTTAACCAAACATAAGGTCCAATTTAAGATTTAGAACTTTCCAATGATGCACAAAAAGAAGGAGTTGGTATTATTTGGTGTTAGTTCTAGCCAGAAGACAGGATCTAGACAGGAAAGAATTGGAAAAAGGACTTTTAATACTTCTCTTTCTAAGATTTTTGGTATAATAAGTAGTTAACATGTGCCAAAATTTTCTGTTTTTATCTTTCATTAAAAAAGTCAATTGTGATTTCTATCTTTATCAGTATTTTCACAGCACATAAAACAATGTGTCTAGTTTTTAAAAATAATTTTATGTCATTTGCCTAATTGTCTGATCCATTCAATCTGGTGGGGCAGAAAGCCTGAGCTATGCATTATCTTGAAATCATAGTTATGGTCCCATTAGATCTTTAGGTCTTTTCTTGAATTTCAGTGATATGTTAAAGATGATCTTGAAGATTTCTTTGAGTGCTGAGATTAGGTGATTCTTTAAGTGTTAGTTGTTGACTGGAATCAGAGTTTTAAAATTTAAAAGTATGTAAAAATCATCTACTTCTGGGGCTCTTGGGTGTCTCAGTTGCTTAAGAGTTGGACTTCGGCTCAGGTCATGATCTCATAGTTCCTGGGTTCGAGCCCTGAATCAGGCTCTGTGCTCACAGCTAGCTCAGAGCCTAGATCCTGTTTGAGATTCTGTATCTCCCTCTCTCTCTGACCCTCCCCTGCTTACACTGTCTCTCTCTCTTTCTCTCTCTCGCAGAAATAAATAAAACATTTAAAAAATTGCTTAAAAATATCATCTGTTTCCTAAGCACCAGAAGGTAACTTTTTGACCATGATTACTGTGTTAAAGGGGACAGCAGTCTCTACATTAGGTCTCAATATTTAATCAGGTAAGTCTTCCCTGGCATGGAAATACTGGGACTTTGTCTCTGTGTCCCACATGTGAAACTCACATCCAAGGGTAACGTCATGAGGCCTCAGAGAAGGTTCCTCACAGAATTGTGTTTCGGTTATGCACAAAAATATCTCCAATTAGCTTTCTGTGTGTGTGTGTGTGTGTGTGTGTGTGTGTGTGTGTGTGTTTGGTAAAAAAATTTAGATTTAGATTTAGCCAGTTGGACTCTAAACTCTAAACTGATCCCTATTTTGTCGGCAGTATCCAAAGCATTGTAGTCAGGAGCCAGTAGAACATATGCCTTCTTCTCTCCATCAGGTTTGATCAGAGTGTTACCCTGGACCCTGTCATAGAGCTTCTTCACTGCCTGTTTGATCTGGTGCTTGTTGGCTTTGACATCCACAATCAACATAAGTGTGTTGTCTTCTATTTTCTTCATGGATGACTCGGTAATTAGGGGGAACTTGATGATACCATAGTAGCCAAGCTTGCTTCCTCTGGATACAAGGATACAGTATTTGGGCTGCCTTCAGATATGCAGTGTCTTGGGCTTTGGGGAGGTAGGTGACACACGGATCTTTTTTTTCTGACTCTAGATGCCTTTCACCACTGCTTTTTGCCCTTCAAAGTCTTTGCATTAACTTCGGTTTTGGGAGGAGCAGAGATTTCCTTCTTCACCTTTGGCGCCATCTTCATGAAGGGTCTCCAGTTAGCTTTTATGAAAATGAGGATTGGTTTATAATTTTGAAGAGGTAAGAAGTAAAATAAAGGAGAAAAATGGTACTTATAATAGAAATAACTGGACTGTTGCATTGTTGTCATCTGTTTGCAGGACTCTATAAAGTCTCTTCACTAGATATTTCTTTGAAAGGTCTCTATTATTTACATTTCTATAGTGTTACTTATTTTTCTGAATTAGGATAATCCACATCTTTTAACAAACTTATTCACAGCCACTTTTATAGAAATCACCTCCTTAGTGTAGAGAGATATTGGAGCATGGCAGGGATAGGATGAGGAGAGAAAGATACTGGAAAGAAATGGGAGATATAAGGTTACTAATGTAAGTAACTTTTTAAGGAAGTTCCTATAAATTGAAAAAAATAAAATAATTATTATTGAAATCCTTTTTTTCCAGGTATTTTGAAGTTAAACATTAAAAATATATTTTGTTTTTTTAATGAGGGCAATCTGTGACTAGAAACATAAATGAGAATGTTTACCTTTGTATATCTTTAAAAATTCAGTTTGTGCTGAGAGCTTTTTAGTTAATCAATGATCTCATATTTTTAACTTAAATATCGTTTCAAGGAATATTTCCCCATCTACTCATGGGTCATCTTCTTTCTTTGAAGTGTGTGACACAAAAAGTGTAATTTGTAATATAAGTTTGTATGGAATGGAGACAGAGATAAATGACCTCACAAAAAAGGAAAGAAAAATGTAGGAACCCTTTAGGAATGGGGAAGCATTCCTTGAATATGAACATTTGTGGGAAAAATGGTCCTTGTCGTTCATTTTTGTATGAATGAAGGGGTTTTGTTTGGTTGGTTTGTGATAGTAAATTTAAAAAAAATTAAAACTACAACCTAGCCTTCTCAAGGGCTAGATGTAGCATTCATTTATCACATGCAGGCTTTGAAATATTCCCATTCATAAAGTTCTTATAGATCCCTTTTTTCAAAAAAGATGTACTTTTTCACAAATAACATTTGGACATGGTACGGCTGTTAGGAAAAAAAAAAAAAGCAATGTATTAAAGCTGCTGATCAAGAGTAAATCTCCCTTCTGCAGATTGGACACATTGAAGTGTAAGAATAAATGGGCAGGACCGTAAATACCTAAGAAACTGGGTCCACAGAATGTGTATTTCGAGTTGTGCTGTTTCTCCATTAACAGCCCTACCATATGTCTCAGATTGAGCTGATTTTATTTTCAGAAGATAAAAGGCGCCAAATCATCCACCACACTGGCACCTTTAATGAGCTGGGGTTATTTTGCCTCTTAGCTTACATGTGAAAATCAATAGAAAAGCTCACCCTTTCGCTTTCAGTCAAGCCTGGACACACTGGGACTACGGGTGCAAAGTTTATTTGTGGTCCTATCATATACAATAAAGATGCTGGAATGGTTATTTTTCTGTCACCTTTGTTTGACCTGAAAAATTTTAATAGGATCTAAAGTATCTCATGCTTGACCTATTACTGTCAAATAGCAATCAAGACGCTATGTTTAAAACTGACTTTAAAGCAGTATAACATCCCATTTGCTAAGCAATATTGAATGAAACGCAGACTTCTCAGTAGTTTCTAGTAAAATCATTGTTAGGTTGTGTAAATCCAAGCTTAAAGAATAGAGAGTAAGTATAACAGGAGGAAGCTTGACTTTTTTTACTTTTCATACAAGGTAACTCAAATCTTTGAAAATTAGTTACCTTTAGACATGTGTTCTTAAAAAACAAATAAATACACGTATATCTGTTAGTTTAAAATATGTTCAAAAATAAAATAAAATAGGGGCACTTGGTGGCTCAGTCAGTTAAGCGCCTGACTTTGGCTCAGGTCATGATCTCACGGTTTGTGAGTTTGAGGCCCACATCGGGCTCTGTGCTGACAGCTCAGAGCCTGGAGCCTGGGTTTTGGATTCTGTCTGTCCCTCTCTCTCTGCCCCTCCCACCACTTGCACTCTCTCTCTCCCTCAAAAATAAATAAACATTAAAAAATTAAAATAAAATATAACAAAATACAATAAAAGTATGTGTTCACTAATTTAACACGTTCAGAGCAAATTCTGAACTATTATATGCTACCCAGTAGTTATTTGTAACATTTATAAAATGCCGCTCTGAGGGAGATATTTGATAGCAATAAGTGATCTAACCAATAGCCAATATCAATATATTTTAAAAATGAATTTGGAGAATTTATATCATGCCATAGTTGGTAGGAAGACAGAACGTACAGATTTCAAATGCTTAAATGTGTTATGTTTTATCATTCAAACATTGTCTAAGTGACATATAGTGCACAGATCCTTGATCTTCAGATGCACTTCAGCTTTTTTCCTTTAATTTTACTGAGGTATATAATGTTTGACATTTTGATTGCTCATGTGGAAGACTATGGTTAGCTATCGGTTAATAGAAACAGTGTACCACGACTGCATACAGTAAGTGTTGAATCTGCTTATAACGACATGTAAAAGTGCACCCTGCTAGGAACTCTACTATTCATGCTGAGGTTTAAACACTGGAATTGGGTTCCCAGTGGATTTTCACTTTCACAAGTACTTAATGCAGCTTTAGGTGTCTCAGGGGCAAACTGAACTGGCCACTGAATATCCTTTTTAAGGGGAGTTAACAATGGCTTAGTTCTACCTCTCTTGAAATACAGGATTCATGTTTTTCTCTCTTAAAATTTAGTGTTCCTAGAGGCAGTCGGGAACATTAGAGAATGAGACTGTATTTATCCATCCCAAGCTAGGTACAATGCAGGTGAGGGCAATCCAATGTTCCCTGCGGTGCTTTGTCAAAGCTTTTTAACCCTACGCTGAAAGGAGAACCACTTCAGAGTGAGGTTACAATGGAAACTCCAAACCTATTAAAAACTTGGGCCTTTACATTGGTGCAGGCTTTTGATTATAAAAAAATTCTGTGTACTTTTGAGGATGTACACTTCTGTGCTAGAGGTGATATTGTGAACCCTGGACTTATTACAGGTGCAGCCAATTCTAGGATTAGAACCCAGACCTTAGATCCTTTCTTTTTGAAAGAGATTGTGATTTTATTTTGGGCTAGAAGAGTTATGAGGCAAACCAACTCAAGTGAAAGTCATAAAGTACACATATAAGTGGTGCTAGGGACCTGGCTGTCAGAGAAAATAGAAAAGTCGTACATCAGATCCAAAATATCCCATGCTAAAAAAAATCACACATGCATATACACATATACATAAATAGATCATAGCAAAGAAGACATGGCAGTATTGTGCTTTGGAAATAAAAAAACCCACTTTGAATATACTAGTCAGGATAAGTTAGGCAATGCTGTGGTAACAAACAGCTCCGAGGTCTCAATGAATCCGAACAAATATAAAATATTTCTCTTTCACAGGAGTCATGGAGACCTTATAGGCATCTGTCTACCATTCGTAGTGATTGAAATTCCCAACATCTCAGTACAAGTCTTTTGCCTTCAATTTTTTTTTTTCATGAAACGGGAAGAGACAGCCTGAAATCTCACCAGTGTAAATAAATGCATTCATCTGGAAATGGCACATTACTTCCACTGGCCATGTTTCACTGGCCAAAGACTATCTTTGGGGGCCGGGGGGGGGGGAAGGGAAGTTAAAAGATCGCTAAACTGAAGGACAAGGACTGGAAATACCAGTGAGTAATTCAAATCTCCATCAAATAAGAGGTGCTAGAATTATAGGCAGGAAATCTAAAGGGGGATTTTGATAGTATTCATAATGATGTCTCTATAAAAATCAATAACATAATTTTTATAGAAACCACACAAATATGCATATTTATAAAGTACTGCATTTCATTAAATATTCAAATGGCATTTCAATATTTAAACAAAATCCATAGACTAATTTCATTATCGTCACAGGCAGAATATTATATTACTCGAAAAGTGCTCAATAAGATTGATTTGTGTTCTCTGTAAAATGTAGTCTCCACTGACCACTTGCCAGGTTGGGTTACAAGAGCCTTTCAAAACCACAAACTGTGCTGTGGTCTTTACAATGCAATGCCTGGAATGTCTACACTAAGCTTTGAAACACTACAAAATATCAATGGCCGGTTCACAGCCAATACCCATCCAGGCGGAGGCACTTTGGTGCAGATCGTTTGAAGTAGCTATTACTGTAAATCAAAGGTTTAGCGTGTTCTTATTTTTTCCCCCTTTGCCCTTCTAGAATATTCATAAACAAATTGTCTATCTCTGCACCCAGGAAAATATGGCCACCTGATAAACCTTTAGCTATCATAATTTAATCCCTCCCCCGACTTTTAAATAAACCCCATCAATACTATTAATTATTAATGAAAGGTAGGATGATTCCTGGATGAAGTTTTAGTTCAGGCTGCAAATCGATACTTCTGACCATGTCTGTTTCATTATTGACAACGTCTACCCACATTTACTCTTATAATTAAGTTTTAGTTCAACTCCTAACTTTTCTCAAGTGTTTGAAATGGCTATATAGTGTTCTTAATTTCAGCTGCTGTTTCATCTTTCTCAGTAGGTGCCTATTTTATTGTTAAAGGTCATACTCATTTGTCTGCTCCAACAAAGGCAGCCCTTAAAGTTGGCTGTGGTTTTGACAGACAGTGGTCCCTATAAGTGATGGCCTTAAGGACAGAGCTGGCACTGGGAGTCAGTCACCACAGCAAGGGGAATAACAGATAACAAATCATGCCACTATTTTTCCTCCTGGCGTGATTGACGACAGCACAGCGGGTGTAACTTTTCAATGTCCTCAGATTAAAAACCCCTCAAACAAATGAGTTCTGAAAATACTGCCCAGGGGCATTAAAGGGAGCTGTTGGCCTCAAAATACTTTTAAAAAATAGGTTTTTTTTAAAAAATGTACAATTTATGGCCACTCAATGCAATTATCTAATTTTAAGTGATACTTTCAATTTTATACACACAAAGCTCAGCTATAGATTTGAGGGGCTGTTGCTATCTAGGATGTGAAGCTTTTCAGAGAGAGTATACAGCGCTTTGCAAGGCAGAGCAAACGGCATTCTCAAGGGGAATTTGGTGTTTGTCAAAGCATCACGTGCATTTCAGGGTACTACAGGTTATTTTTAGAAGTATTGTTTACACGATTTATTAATTATCTTCTAAAGGAATGGTAGAAATAAAGATAATCAAGTGACCAAGTTACATGTTAAATCGCCTCTGTATTTTCCTGGTCTGTCGTCAGCACACCCAAGGGCAGTGCAAAATAAAATACACATATTTATGCTTGAAAATATCAATTCCACTTTCCCTGACATAGTATCTTGTCGAATATTTTTTTTATTCACTGAAAAGTATAGAAAGTGCAAATTCTATATTTCTAGTTTAAAAATATAACTGGGTATATTTATTCTATACTTGTAAGTCTAATTACTATAAATGATTAGATAAATAGGACATATAGCAGTCATAATCTTATGTGTGTATAAAAATGGTGTGTGTATATATCACTCCGGTGTATAAACCATGAGAAAAGGACACCATTTGTCTGGAAGTTTTAGCCATTTTAATAGTTTATGCCTGAGCAGCTTGCTGTAAACAGTGATTATGGGCCTCTCTCCCAGGAAGATTGATTCAGCAGTTTTGAAATGAGGCTTGAAATCTGTATTAATGTGGGTCTTAGGTGATCTAGATATAACTTGATCGAGCTGTGATTGGGGAACCAGGGTAGGCACGTTGACGTTGGATTAGCACTCTTAGGTCACAGTGTTTTGTGCAGATGTGCTGGCTTTGGAGTCAGGTGGACGAAGGTTTGAATCTTGGTCCTGTCTTACTAGCTATGTGATCTTCGGCACGTTACTTAACTTCTCTGAACCTCAGTTTTATAGATAGTTCCGTGGCAATAACAAATCATATCTTGAAGGAGTATTGGGAGACTAATGAAGCTGCTGAATAAATGCAAGTTGCAAGTGGTCTTTACTTGCTGGAAATACAACTGAAATGCTTAAACAACACAATCAGGAGCTTGAATTCAAACATTTTCTTGGAAGATAAACGGCCTCTCCCACCTGGCCCTGCCCCACAGGCCCAGGGCTATTCTAAGGCACCTTAAGAGTCGCCTGTATATATAGATGAAGTTATCTTGTCTCAGTTCCAAACTCTAAACCTAAGACCTAAGTAAGTCTAGTTGTTCAGATATTTAGTCACTCTCTCAATCTTGTATTTCCTTCGGGCTGCAGAGTGAACCTGGGCCTTTGGTAACCACTCATTCAACACACTTATTGAATCCTGACCATACACCAAGGCTCAGAATTTCCTCCTCAGAGGTTGACATGAGCCACACTCTCCACAGACCAGAAGCCCTTCTAGGTGGGAAGGGGGCTTGCTTTCCTTGTCTCACATCTCCAACTTTTAATAGTGTGGGGCAGGAGACTCTAATTTCTGGTAGCGCCTCGATTTCCTCATCTTTAAATGGCAACAAGAACAAGCTTACCCATTGGAATAAGAATTAAATGAATCGATATATCTATAAAATGGCACCCAGGAAGTGACTTGCCCAAGGTCACACTACTGAGACGTATTTGTTGGATTTGAACTCAAGTGCTGGAGTCCAGCCATTGTATCTCTGCTTTTGCTTGGGTCGTTTACAACTCCTTGCTCTTACCTGACAGTGTAAATCCAACCAGAAGGGAGAGCAGGTCATAAGACATCTCAAGTTATGTAACTAGACTTATATAAACAAAACGAGATAAGGAAATATATTTAAAAATAAAATGAAAAACTGTACACTATTTAAAATTTATTTATTTACTTATAAAAATGTATATGAAGAATCATACTTTCTTGTCTGTTTTCTAACCTCCCTCTTTTTCCAACGCAATGGGAGTANATGCTATGAAGTTGGATGTACCATACTATATTCACTCTTCTGCCCTCCTGCTTGCATTTGATTCTATATTTATTGTAATAAAATTTTTAATAGATTTTTACTTTAAAAAATTTTTAATGTTTATTTATCATTGAGAGACAGAGAGAGACAGAGCATGATCATGGGAGTGGGGGGCGGGGGGGGACCACAGAATCTGAAGCAGGCTCCAGGCTCTGAACTGTCAGCACAGAGGCTGATGCAGGCTCAAACTCACAAACCATGAGATCATGACCTGAGCCGAAGTCGGACCTCAACTGACTGAGCCACATAGGCGTCTCATTAATAGATTTTTAAATATAGAAGTATATAGAATATAAAAGGTCTTTCAGCACTAGTTGAAATTGTCTTTATAGAAAAAAAAAGGATTGATGTAATATCCTTGTTCTGCACCTTGCTTATATTTTTATTAACATGTTCCCAAAGTAGAATATAGGAAGCTAACTTAGTTTTTAATAACTGCTTAGAATTACAATGTTATGCTGAAATGCATGTATTCCCATGTCTTTTGGTAGGCATTTAAGTTGTTTCTAAGTTCTTAAAACCATTTTCAAAGCATTACATTAAGTATGTTTGAAGATATATCTTTAAACTCTAATGATTGTATTTTTGTAGGAGAAATCTCTGAAAATTAGATTGCTGTCATAGGGTATATGGATTTATTATTTTGATTCTCCTGTCAAATTTCTTTCTAAAATCTGTACCAATTTATGATACCACAACTATTGTAGGAGAATGTCTATTTTCTATACCCTTGGAAATATTTAACCATATAAATTTTACATGTATACATTTCATCGATTCTTGGATATACTTTCCCCCCATTTTTAACAGCTCTGAACTTTGTATGTTTTATCATCAATGACATGTAATAGTGAAATCAGCAGCACTTTCACTTTCTCCATGAGGCATAAAATCATGATCGTGTTTTACAATTGATGATGACTTGGTGTCAGTGAAATATGACATTTTCCAATTTTACAAGTGGTGAAAATCCGATCGTAATGCTGTTTATGTTTTAGTGTATTAATTTTTAGTGAAGCTGTGCATCTTTTCCATTTTCCATATATATTTTTTCTTTTTTTAAATTTATTTCTGACAGAGAGAGAGACAGCATGAGCAGGGGAGGGTCAGAGAGAGAGGGAGATACAGAATCTAAAACAGGCTCCAGGCTCTGAGCTGACAGCACAGAGCCCTACACGGGGCTTGAACCCACAAACCGTGAGATCATGATCTGAGCTGAAGTCGGACACTTAACTGACAAAGCTACCTAGGCGCCCCTATTTTTTCTTTTATAAATTGTTCACAGCTCAACTCAGCTTGTAATGGTCCCTATAAGGAAGTTATACCAAGGATGCTGGCTATTGAAGGGCATTTTGTGGTGGACAGTCTTTACAAAACTGGGTACATCAAAAACTTTCCATGAACCAGTCAGTGTCTTGTTAGGGCAAGACTGTTTTCAATATGGTATTATGTGGGGTCTGTTCCCACACAAAACATATACATCTTCACAATGACTATCTTGTTAGGAAAAAAGATTTAAAAAATTTTTCTTTTTCACTGGACAAAGAGCACATTCTTCAGGGAAAAGCGGGCACTCCTCTTTTTCATGAAAAAACATCCTTTGTGTCCTAGAATTAGCACTTTCCTCTCTAAGTTAGAGTAGAACCAGGGCAGCTATGCTTGCTTGCGTTTTTCCAATACTGACAAAATCCATGGCTATGGGTGGAAAGAACCCTTTGTTCCTGAATCGGATATCCCAATTATTATCTTGCTCTCTGATTGTGGTAGTATATATTTTATTAAGGTTTATTCTTCTTCATTCAAATCAACATTCCTTCCCCTTTTTATGTCTCATATACTTTCAGCTCAGTAGATCTTACTGGGTATGATCCACAATGGGGCGGGGGTAGTTTGGCAATAGGAGAGACTTTTTTTTTGTTGTTATTGTTGACTGGGTGGAAAGAAGGGTGAGCAGCTACTGGCATCTAGTGGGTAGAAGACTGGGATGTTGTGAAATATCCTACACTACATAGGACAGCCCCCACAACAAAGAATTATTCATCTAAAGTAGCAAGGGTGCCACAGTTGAGGAACTGTGCTTTAGAATCTCGTTTTAAAATGGTCTTAACCTGCAAATCACAGTGTTTGGAATTTCCGTATAATCTCAGGGATTCTCAACACCTAACCCACCCTCTCCCACCCACACCCCCATGCATACACACCAAACACCTGAGTGATGTAACATACCTTTTCTTAATAATAGCTTCCCACAGGAATGGTGTAGGAAGGCGGGGTCAGTGATGCCATGCCTGTAATTTGAAAAGAGCTCCCAGGTGATTTTGATACCACTTCCTCCTCCCAACAGTAGAGTTAGCACTGTAATTTACAAGGTCTGAAGACAGTGATTGTCAAGGTCCTTTGATTTACATCTCTTCCCACCTCTTCCCATCCTTAAGGTTTACCACTCGTTTGTCTATGGTTGCTTTTGAAAGAGATAAAATGTCTTAAGTCAGGATTCTCTACTTATAAAACATTCACTTTTGTTGGGTAGTGAATTTGGCCAAAATAGGACGTACATTTTCTGAGAAATTAAAAAATACACACACACACATACACACAACTCATTCTATGATATTACTTCAAAACTTGGACAAATAATACTTCCTTTTAAAAGTGGGTGACTCTCGGGGCGCCTGGGTGGCTTAGTCGGTTNCAAAAAAAAAAATAAAAGTGGATGACTCTCAGGAAGTTGATTTTAGTTGGTATTAAGTACTTTTACTTAAGCACTTACTTTTAGATCCCTAGTCTCTGATTACATGGGATAAACCACATTTTTTGGCTTCGAGAGTTTGGGTTTTTTTTCATATGGCATTAATATGTCCATTTCTATAGTTCTTCTAGAGAGAGAGTATCCATCTCTGTAATTACATCCTGCATGCACTCAAACCCCTATGTCAAAGGAGTCAACTGCTATATCCAGCCCTGAGGGGCCCTGGAATCTGAGGATGGCAAAGGCCACAGGGACAGAGCTCGGAGGGTAGGGCTCACCATCCCCATGGAACACAGCCACTGTCCTAGCCTCTCCGCCCGCGTTCTCTGTCTCATCTACCAGCATTTGCCCTTCATGTCTCAAATATGGCCAAAAAAAAAAAAAAAAGGTCTGATTGTGGCGCTGGGGAGGAGGGACAGGATGAGAGGGAAAGAGATCTCCACTGGTTACTCCTAATCTCTGCCTTCCTTGGAAGCCTTTCTTTCTGTGCTCATAAGGATGTATCACTGTATTGATTTTCCCAGCAGCTATTTTTGGTGGTCACTCTTACTTATTTATGTATAGTGGTACCCACACTTTCGAACCACTTATCAGAAATAACCAGTTTAGAACACCCTCAAATCATTTGAAAATGTCCTGCCTCTTGAGCAAGGGTCACACAGTATGTAAATATCAATTGCCTTGCTAATCATTGAATTCATGTATCTGTTCTTCTGATATCTGGTCACCGGAACAGCAATAAAAAGATGACATTGAGTACAAATACGGTAGGAAAAACCAAAGCCCTCTGGTAGTATATTGCAACAAAGGCTGAAATATTTTGCAAAATTGTCTTCTAAGAAGTATCTCAATGTGACTTTTCAAACATGATATATTCATCAGAACAGTAGCTTGAGTTCACCACAAGACAATTAACATGCTTTCCATTGAACGAAAAGGGAGAAAGTGGATTCTAAAATGTAGCTTCCACTTTACTGCTTTCTCCTCCTTTTCATAATCAATTACAAGTTGTTGTGGGTTTTCTTGTATTTTACTTTAAATACACATAAATTAAATGATCTTTTATGTTCATATTGTTAGCCAGAACTGAGATATAAATATAGGGACTCTTTTGATTTAAGGCATTTGTTTTTATTTATTCTCAAGCATACCATCTGTCAGAGAGGAAAGAAAACAACAACAACAACATATGGATGAATTCTCTTTGTTTACCTAGATACTTTGGAATCAGTATGTTCCAAAATATGTTGCCAGACTACATGATGTCCCTGATCGCCAGCGCTTACAGTTGGGCCTTCGAATTAACTCGCAGAAGATAAAATTTCAACCATGCAAGATGTATTCTAGGTATCAATACTAAAAGACATGTACAACAAAAGTAATTTCCATTTTCTAAAATCAAGACAGGCTTCAAGTAACTAGAAATGTTGGATTTCATTACAATTGTTTCAATAACACATGTTTTTGTAATGAGGTATCTAAAGCTCCTATAAAATCTTCATAAGCCTTTTGAATTACTAAAGAAAGATTAAATTGTATAGTTTAGCATAACATGATGCTTTGTTGTATTATAAACTGGTAATCCAGGTATAGTGTAAAAGCTGACACTTGGTTGCTTATTAGACTGAACCACCTAAAACTGCCATTTTTCTAGGTAAAAAAAATAAGATGGACAAAACTGTGAATAAACTAGAAATATGAGGGTAGCCAAAATGCAAATAGTTATGAATTGTCTTTTCTTTTTTTTTTTTGACCCAGTTGTTACATCTTTATACCAAACCATATTATGATTATTATGGTTATTATTATTTAGTTTGGGTGAGCGAGCATAGGACCATATGTGGCTGAACTTCTGCAGACAGTGGTTAATACTCGCTTATTTTTCTTCTTTTTAGAATTAAAACATTGAAAAAGATTCGATTTTGAATATACTTGTGAACAGTAGACATTGGTGAGCCAGTTCTGTTCGGCAAATATTTACTAAGCATCTCCTCTTTTCTAACTTTTTTTTTTTTTTACTTATTTCTGAGAGAGAGAGACAGCATGAGCAGGGGAGGCTCAGAGAGAGAGGGAGACACAGAATCTGAAACAGGCTGCAGGCTCTGAGCTAGCTGTCAACACAGAGCCCGATGTGGGGTTTGAACCCACGAACCGTGAGATCATGACCTAAGCCGAAGTCGGCTGCCCAACCGACTGAGCCACGCAGGCACCCCAAAGCATCTCCTGTTTTCTGAGCAATGCTGCAGCTTCTGTGGTCACACAAATGAGTACGACACACTAATAATTTGAGGGTGCTTACTTTCAAGGGAGGGAGCAGCACGTGAATGTGTTCCAATGTAACGTGGTAGTCTTCACTATTTAGGGCATGGACTTTGGCCCAGTGTCTCCGTTTGTCTAGTTTTGATACGTGCAAGCTGAGTGACTTGGGCAATTTCCTAAACAATTTCTGCTTCAGTTTTATTGTCTGTATAGTGGCGGTCGTGAGAGCACGTATCTCTTAGTATTGTTACAGGGATTCATTAAACTGATGCAAGCAACACACTTAGTACCGGGAACAGTGTAATCACTCCAAGTGTTAGCTGTTACTATTATTAATAATCAAATCGTGTAGGAATAGAGGATATTTGCTTTTCCCATATTTAAAATCTTTTTGTTAGGAAATGACTTATTTTGGGGGCTTGTCAATATAACTGGAAAGTCACGGGCATTGTAGACAATCCATTCTGGGTTCAAATCTTTACTAACCATGTGGTTCTCTATTTTCTTATTTGTAGATATAGGGATCATTCTACCACATTTTGGTGGGTATCATGAGAATTTAATGAGATAATGCTTATAAAGACCGTCGATAAATACTAGCTATTAATATTTATAAGAGTTAAAAAATCCATTCACACCTATGTATTATCCCCAAAGAAAATAAGAAGCACTATGAAAAATGGGTTGTTATTCAATTAAAATAACTGTATTATGCATTTAAAAATATAATTTAGAGATTAAATCATTCTCAACATTAAATCTCACTTTGTGTTTGCTTCCTACCAAGTTCTGTCTTTTTGGACCTTATAGAAATAGTTTTTCTTATTTGCATAGTACTATATAAAAATTCTTACCAACAGAAGATACTCCCTTGTTTCTGCATTTTAGAATGGAAGCTGCCTGTACAAATTCATAATGTGATAGAGTTTATGCTAATTTTGCCATAAGCTTCATGGGTATATTGGAGGCTTGTTAATAATTAAAAAACTTTACTTCTTCAAGTTACAAATAAGTATTACAGTAAATACTTTCCAATCTTTATCTGACATGACATCTTACCAATACAGGCATCACAAAATAAATAATTTATGAAAAATATTTATTTAAAGAGCTGTAATTTACCTTGCATTTACCATATGCCATTCATCCAAGTAGCAATATAAAATATTCATTAGAGAAACTCATTAAAACAAACTTCTATACAATGAGGTGACGGGCCAACAAAAAACATCAATCATAGCAAGGCTTTAAGTTTTTATTAGTGCATATGGGCACACTAATATTTCAAAGTAGAAAATTATGAATATTTTGCCCTGGCTCTGGAATGACCATGCTGCTGCAGAGACAAATTTGATGAGAGTGTAACAAGGACAGGAACCGGTTTTTCTTCATTTGTTTTCATTTTAGTCAAGAAATCAGTGACAGTTCACTGAGATTTATTTTATTAATGATGAATCAACCTGATGCTATAATTAATGGGAAATCTATAGCTAATCTTAGAGGAAAAATAACTAGGCACATAATGATATTTAAGCCTGGCAGAGCCGACCTCCGCGCCTCTGTCTCTGGAGTCCGTGCGTAGAAGGCAGGGCAGTTCTTGTGAATAACAGCAACTCTCTATTGCACTTCCAGGCACACGGGGTAATACGAAGTTCACTCCAGCCTAAGGAGCAGTGATTACAAAACACCACAGATGTTGGACTGCAACCGATTGTACCCACACCAAGTAGCTGCAGAATTATTGCCTCCACACATGCACGTGCGCATGCGTGTGCGCACACCCATCAACTTTACAATTCTAGTGAAACTTCTATGCAGAACAGTGTTAGAATACATGAAAAATAAGCCCAAATCAATACCTTTACGGGATTCACATAAGGAGCGTTGTATTTCTCTACATTTCCCTATATAAACTAATTCACAATTCATTAGGAAGTTCTGTTAAGTCTCTGCTTCACATTCACTGCCCTTCTATTATACTGTTGATCTGCGATTAAATGTTCTAATAAAATTAACTGGCTTTGCTACAAACAGAACATCTGGAGCTATGTTTAATTTCATGTCAAACATACACAGGAAACACCTGTCTAGGTGAAGTAATTTAAAAAAAAATGACATTAATCCATCTGTTTTGGAAAATGGTGTCAGGGTTGTCACATTAAAAGGTAATATCAACAAACACAGAAACCCTAAATTGCTTGGGATCGTACGTTTTCTAAAATTAACAAAAAAGTGGCTTATCCAAATGTTATTGTGTCCGTCTTATTTTGTGCTGAAGAGTTAGAGGCCTTCTTTAACTCAGCAATTTCCAATACCTGCCCCGTAAAACTTCCAGATGTTAAGTCAATCTCTACTTAAAAGATTAAAACCACTGGTGTGATTCTTTAAATATCTGTACTGGGATCAGACGAACACGGTCCGCTAATTTCCTCGTACCTATAGGTAGACTCTACATGTATTTTAAAGTATATGAAAGTACGAATAAATGATTTTTATATGATGTCAATGAACAGGTTTTTTTAGAACTTAGGTCTTCACATGTATATAGAGTTAGCAGTAGCTTTTAATGGAAAGATAGGAGTACACAATGTAAGCCTGAGAGAGAAAGTGGCAATACGTTATTGATGATCTTCCCCCCTTTCCGTTCTTGTTTTGATATTCTCAGCTTATTGGGTTCCAAAGGGCTTTCTCGGTATCTTCCTTCTAATTTCTATTTCTTGGTAGAACACGAGGGGGCTGTCAAGAAGGTAAGTTGTGCTTTTTTTTCTACATGCCTTTCAATAACGGTTTCGTGATTTACTTATTTTATGAGTTGTACTATATTCTCATATAAGAAATGAGGCAGCTGAAGAGTAAAAAAGCAAAATAACTTGACCAGGATCCCCAGACCTAAAATGTCTTTGATACAGATGTTCTTTGCAAACTTTTGCATTGAAATGCATCCTGAGCCAAAGCGGAAATTCTTAGTAGGGGGAGGGGTTGGTGAAAAAGTGAGAGGTTTAAAGGCCTAATCCATGCAGCCTGTCATTATCTTGTATATTTTTAAAAAGTAATTATGAACTTCTAATTCTGCTCCCCGGTGTTGTTACACAGGTAAAAGGGTGCCACTTTGTTTAATGTTGTTTTTCTAAAATGCTTTTTAAATAAATTATATGTTCCGAGAAGAGAAGATTCGCCTTACAACTCCCAGCTCTCCTGAACCAGGAACTTCATCTATTCACAGCGCCCAGGTTTGTGTCCTCAGGGTATAGTCACTGGAGGAAATCAAGGGGAAAAATTTTTTAAAGGCCGTCCTGCCAGCCTGGAAAGTGTTCTGGAAAATTACAATAGGCTTTTACTTTACAAATATGGTTAGTAGAATGAAATGATACAGATTTTTGAACTATAAGAATAGATTTGGCACAAGTAACAATCTTAGAATACTTTTAGACTTAATTTGAAATGTTACTGTTTAACTCTTGGTCAATAAATTACTGGTGTTATGGATGTTCCTAGTGGTAAGTGACAGAGTTTTATGCTGTTTACTTCTGGAACGGCTGAGAGACATAGCAGAGAGGTGCAGGCTGTGGCTGACTCTTGGCTGAATTTGAACTGGAGGAGACAGGAGTGTTAAAAAAGGGAGACTGAGAGTATCTCTTAGTTGTAAGTTATGTATATTAAAGCAGACTAGAGATCTACAGGTAGGGAAAGGGGCCAAGTGGAGGCCGCAAGCGTAGAGGCATTGTAGGGAATGACGATCAAATTAATAAACTATTTCTGGTTGTGGAGTGACAAGAATTCTTAGCACAAGTTGATAGTAAATCCCTGTAATGGAATCTCTGTGCCGGTGAGTCGATACTCCCCGTGTCACGGTATGTAGAGCCTGCATTCCACTGCCATATGTCAAAATGTGTCCCTGGGGGTGGGAGGAGGGTGGGGCAGGTAGGCCTTGGAACTGCTGCCTTATATGTCCACCAGAACAGCTCTTTCTGTCTCCCTTTCTCTGTCTCTGTCTGTGTGTGTGTGTCTCTGTCTCCCTCCCTCTCTCTCTCTCTCTCCCTCTTCTTTATATAAATTGAGTTTCTTTATGAGCTGTTTTTTTGTAAGTGGTATTTGGCTACTAGAATTTTTGTTTTGGGACACCTGGGTGGCTCGGTCAGTTAAGTGTCTGAGCTTAGCTCAGGTCATGATCTCATGCAACATGGGTTTGAGCCCCGTGTCAGGTTCTGTGCTGACAGCTCGGAGCCTGGAGCCTGCTTCAGATTCTGTGCCTCCCCCTCTCTGCCCCTCCCCCACTGGCATTCTGTCTCAAAAATAAACATTAAAAATTTTTATAAAAATAAAAAAAATGTTTTAACTACTGGTTTGGCCGAATCTACATTTATTTATTTATTTATTAAAGTTTATTTAGTTTTGAGGGAGATAGAGACAGCTTGAGTAGGGGAGGGGCAGAGAGAGCGGGAGAGAGAATCCCAAACAGGCTCCACCTGTCAGCACAGAGCCTGATGCAGGGCTTGAACTAAGCAACAGTGAAATCATGACCTGAGCCAAAATCAAGAGTCGGATGCTTCACAGACTGAGCCACCCAGGAATCTTATTTATTTATCTATTTTTAAAGTTCATTCATTTATGTTGAGAGAGACAGCTAGTGGGGAGGAGCAGAGAGAAAGGGAGACAGAGAATCCCAAGCAGGCTCCACACTATAAGCCCAGACCTCAATGGGGATCAAAGCCAGGAAACCTCGAGACCATGGCCTGAGCAGAAATTAAGAGTACAACGATTGGGGCGCCTGGGTGGCTTAGTCGGTTAAGCGTCCGACTTTCGCTTAGGTCATGATCTCGCGGTTCATGGGTTCGAGCCCCGCGTCGGGCTCTGTGCTGACAGCTCAGAGCCTGGAGCCTATTTCAGAGTCTGTGTCTCCCTCTCTCTCTGACCCTCCCCTGCTCACGCTCACTCTCTCTCTCCTAGAAATAAATAAAAATATTAAAAAAAAAAAGAGTACAATGATTAACTGACTGAGCCACCCAGCCCCTCCCCCCCTGAAACATGTATTTACTTATTAAAAAAAATTTTTTTAATGCTTATTTATTTTTGAGAGAGAGGGAGAGACAGAGCACAAGGAGGGGAGGGTCAGAGAGAGAGGGAGACACAGAATCCGAAGCAGGGTCTAGGCTCTGAGCTGTTAGCACAGAGCCTGATGTGGGGCTCGAACTGACAAAACCAGGAGATCATGACCTGAGCCAAAGTCAGAGGCTTAACTTACTGAGCCACCTGGGCACCCCTATTTTCCATTTGTTATGTAAGTTGCTTTCAATTTTCAATCACAGCAACTCTGACTCCATAAAAGGTAGTGTTTTTACTGATTATTTAGCGTTTTAGTGGTGAAACACTTTACTGAGATTGAAATTAATGCTTCCAAAAATTATCCAAAGGTAGTATTTGTATTCATTAAGATATAATGATCAATATTAATTATTTACACCAGAGCTTGGCACAGTTTTACTGTAAAAGGCCAGTTTATGTGGGTTTTCAGCTTTGTGGACAACATGGTACCTATCACAAATACTCAACTCTTCCATTGTAGTAAGAAAGAAGATTAAGATATTAAAAGGGGGCGTGGGTGTGTCTCCATAAAACTTTATTTATGTAAGAGGCAATGGACTGGATTTGGCCAGCATACTGTGGCTTCCCACTCCTTGACTTAAACTATGGAAATCTATGGAATTCTTAGACCATAAAATCAATAATCATCATATAAATTAAAACACATGGATCTCAAAATGTAGAAACATTGCAATGTTGTCTCAATTATATGCATGCAATATTATTCTTATCCCATGAAAACATTATTTCAAAATTTTACACCTAAAACAAGTCGGGCATCCTTGGAAGGTCCTCAATTTCCAAATCTAAGTGGTGGAACGAAAGTAAACGCAGCCTTCATAGGATGAATTGTTGGAGCAACACACAAAAGAATATAAGTAAGTATAAAATGTCATAAATAACTGTAATACACTTCATAGAATTGATCCAGAGTGTACATTTGCAAATTTATTTGCTAAACAAATAGCTAGAACACGAAATCACTAAAGTCTTGTGAATTCTAGGATAATTTTTTCATTATAAAAGCAAAAACTGATGAATCACTATAAATATTTGATTTTCTAAAGGAGACTGTTAGATTCTTTTGAAGTCTAAGAAAAGATAAATTAGCTGGCTCATTATAGGAGACAAACAAAGACAAAAACAACACAAGAGAAGAACAAACCTCCAAACCAAACACCTTCATATAGCAAATGATTATGGAAGTGTCCAGCATTGTGGCAAATCCTAAATCTCTAGATTTTGTTTCTCTCAACTGTTGATGGTGGTCTTGGCATTAGTGTGATATCTCTTCTATCTCTAATTTTCTGATTCAGTTATGTTATTAATTCCAGGAGGGGGAAAATCAAAACAAAGCTCTCCAGAACAATACAAGCAAATATACTTAGAAACTAAAATAATGGAAAATTGATGTCTGCATTCATTTAAGGAAACTTCTTTAATGTCTTGATATGGCATATTATATTCTTTCAATTATATATCTGTCTTCCATCCATTACTGTGCAATCCTAGAAGGCTGGCAGCTGCTTCCTGACTCTATTCTCTGTCTCTGTCCGTTTTCACTATGTATCCTCTGTAACATCTTTCTTCGGGTGTCTTTCTTCTGCTTGGCCTTCAGGACTGCTTAAACAGTGTCTTCTTGTTGAAATCTTTCTTAGGACCCTGGTCCTCTTCAAGGTTAATGTTGATCAGTCTCTCTTCTCTGAACCTTTTACATAAGTTTACTGTTAGTTTACTTAATATATGAGGAAACTGAGGCTCAGAGAGGTTAGATAACTGGTAAGGAATGGAGCTAATATTCCATACCAGGTCTGTCTGATGCCAAAGCTTACATGACGTCTGCCATCTTGTGAGAGACAGGATGACTGGCAGGTATGGATAAAGTTAAAGTGGAGGTCACAACTTTTCTAATCATGAAAGTAAGGCATGTCAATAGAAAAATATTCATGAATATTGAAAATTTTAAATAAGAAAGGGAAACTGTATTTCCACAAACTCTTTCTTTAGACTCTAATTTTCATAGTTTCCTTTTAATATATGTAAGGTATACAATTTTGTATCCTACTTTTCTAACCTAACATGTAGTAAGCAATTTGCGTGTAATAATTTTATTTTCTACACAAAATAATTTTCAAAGTCTTCATAATCATAATATTTGATCAAAAGGATATAGCACAATTAAATAATTTCTGAACACTATGATTATCTTGAATTTTCCCATGTATAGAATGTTGCAATGAATACATGTATATACACATACATATATATCTATAGCTATATATCTATATCTATATCTATATCATGCCATTTTTGATTCTTAAAATTGGACTGAAGGAGTCAGAACTATGAACATTTTTATGGCTTTTGATAGAAACTGATAAAATTTATTCTTGGATAAATGGATAAAGGAATACATGGATAGCAGAGTGCCTAGAACATTGTGAAGATTCAAAAAATAATACTTGTATTTTCAAACTGCTGTCCAGAAGGCTGGTATTTCATCTAGGTTATATGGGCAGCCATCTCACAATCAACTGACTACTGCTGACTGCTTAAATGTTAATAATCATTTAAAATGTTTTATTTAATTGATGATGTTTCCATTGTTATCTTTTTTTTTAAATATTTTTATTTATTTCTAGGAGAGAGAGAGAGAGCGTGAGCAGGGGAGGGTCAGAGAGAGAGGGAGATACAGACTCTGAAATAGGCTCCAGGCTCTGAGCTGGCAGTCAGCACAGAGCCCGACACAGGGCTTGAACCCATGAGCCGCGAGATCATGACCTAAGAGAAAGTCGGACGCTTAACCGACTAAGCCACCCAGGCGCCCCATCCATTGTTATCTTATTATGACTAAGTCATATAGGTCAGAAATAGCAAACCCCCCATTTTTTTTTCAAAATGTATTTATTTATTTATTTATTTTGAGAGAGAGAGAGAGAGAGAGAGAGAGAGGAGAGAGCATATACATGTGAGCTGGGGAGGGACAGACAGAGAAGCAGAGAGAGAGAATTCCAAGCAGGATCCACCCTGTCAGCACAGAGCCCAGTGCTAGGCTGGAACTCATGAACTGTCAGATCATGACCTGAGCAGAAATCAAGAGTCAGACACCTAACCGACTGAGACACCTAGGGGCCCCTCAAGCCGCCCCATTTTTTTTATGATTTCCCCTCTGGTTATCATTATTCATTTCTTAATAGGGGAGAAAATGATGTATGAAATTTCCTAGTCCAGTCTTATCATTTTCCTTTTAAGATACTTCTCTGCTTGTAGTTGTAACATATAGGAGACATATCTCCTAGTATCTCCTAACTGCAATATTCTGAAATTCAGAAGCATATTTATAATGTTTAATTTTCTGTATAAACTTAAAGACAAAGAATAGTTGGACACTTTTTGTTATTAGTTTTGAATTATATACGTAATATTCAAAAGTTGTTTTGACTGCTAATAACAGCAGATGAACTAAAACCATCCTGTTTAAAATTATACTCTGAAATTAACTCAGGAAACTTAATTTCAATTTGCCATGGTTAAATCTGAGAAATCATCAATATTCAGTAGTTGATTATAAATAGCCTCATGTTCTTTGATTACCAATGTGTTATTTGAGTTTGCATATGGTTAAGGTATTTAGCTTTGTTTATTACTCTTTTATTATTTTTTCAAATGCACTTTTCTCTCTCGAGTTTAGGAGTCTTGATATAATTGATGTTTATAAGATTTCTTTTGATCGAGGCAGGATTTGTTTAAAATAACATGTGGAATAACAATAATCTGCTTTTCTCAAGTGCAGATGTCCTTCTATCTAAGACCCAATAATTCTACAGCTAGTACATGGCCAATTTACTCCCGACAAATATCTGTGTTCTGGAGCTTTACTTATATGATTTAGTTTTCTACAGTTGGACTTACAAATTTATACCCCAACAAATTTGATTCCATGCTAATCCATGGCATATTTTGATCATTCCTATGTAATAAAGTTCTTCTTCTTTATGTGGGAGGAAAAAAATCTCCTGTCTAATACAAACAACATTATCTCTAAAACTGTGATACATCATCATACATGCAAAACCAAAGCTGTGCGAGGCTAGACTGGCAGATTAGATGAACCACTTCAATTTTCCATCAATCAAATTATGGTTTATTGTTCAGCTGAACTACCTCAGGCAACACAAATCTAAAAAACTGTCATTTTGGAAACATTACATTTTTTTTCTTGTCACATTATAACCCAAGCTATAGCCATAAAAAAGAATGTCATACCATTACTGACTCATAATATTCCTTAATTTAAGAGGAGCTAATTCATATCTGTAGATTGGTCTCAGTGTCTATACATAAAGATGATAGCGTGGGTTACAATACCATACAGCCACATTGCTACCTTGATTACTTTCAAAATAATGGAGATTTAAGACCTTTTCAATTAAACAAAGGATAGTTGCTCACAGAGGTAGCCTAATGACCAGAGGAGAGGAGAATGATGACAATTTTTGGTCCATCTAATATTTCAATTGTTTTGTGTGCAACAGTTAAGTAAAGATTTGATCTCTGAAGATACAATAATAACTTACTTTTATTTTTCTTTATTTTTTGGAACAGGGAAAAAGCGAGCCACCAGATTGAAAGTTTAACAAAAACAAGCAACAATCAAAGTCTAATATACAGAATATTAAAAGTCTGATTACATTCTGTCTCCTGTAAGTATATCAATACATTTTCTGACATTTATTCTGTAAAGTTCCTCTTAGGTGGAGGAATTATCATTGATGCTGTTGCATTTAGAAAGCTTTACTCTCAGTTCATCTTAGCTGTGTGAAACAAGCTGATGGCATTTCTATAGCTAGAGATATTTAGTCGAATGCATGCAACACCGATGATTGCTTTTCTTTGTAGCGTAGGTATTACAATTTGGAAAGTGAGGAGGGAAAATGACAAAATAAATTTTATTCTCAAAATACAATTCCCTCAAAATTGAATGAGGTATTTGTGCAATAATGAACCTTGTTAAAACCATGGTGGTTTCCAGTTGCTATAGACTCATATTTATACTTAAAATGTGTTCATGATTACTTGAAGGCATAAACCTGCTCAAGAAATAATACTCATAAATAATACATGCTAAAGCCCAAAGATAATCAGGCAAGTTATAAGAATATACCTCCCTCCACAAATGTATGTCATTGCTACATTTCATGAAAGGCCACTTAATTGACTACCAGATAAAGGAATAAACCTGCTAAAAGAATAGATTTACTGTGCACTGAGGCAATGCATTTAAGAGGTCTCCACTGAATAAAAAACTAGTTCCATTGGCTGAGCTAAGATATGTTCTTGAACGCGTTGGGACTTATTAACTGAACTTTTATGTGCCTTTTATGCATCATTTATTTTTGAAAAATCAGGAATTTTCATGATAGCAATTACTTATGTACCAAAGTCATGCGAAATTCCTGTGGTTGGTACCACAAAATCCACCCCAAGGAAGGACCCTACCCTCTTTTTAACACCTCTGGAGTTTAGGACAGAAAAAAAGGAAGTGAAATAACACCAAAGGAGGTGTATACGGCTCCACTGAATGCTGTGGCTTTTCTGTAAAAAAAAGTAGCCTGAAGACCTTATGCTAACCCTTCTGTAGATTTTATTTTATAGGCATGGAAGCCAAAAAAAATATTGAATCATTTTTTTGCAAATATGATGATGATAATAACACCTAACATTTATTGAGAGCTTACTATTTGCCTAAGCAAATTTGTAACATTTGGTTATTTGTGCCAGTTTTTGTGCAAATATGTCTATGTTTGGCATGACTGTAAACATCTTCATTCTGTCTTATTTAGCCAAGATTTGTGTTTGCCTGCTCTGAAATTCATTCCTCACGATAGAAGTACAAAAACTACTGGCAGTAAAGCTCTGTCTTTGGTTCAGCTTCACTATAAAATCCAGTGTTTCTCAACACTGTGTAATTAAATGCAAATGCTAGGTTATAATTATATTATGGGTGTGACTAAAACAGACCGAGGGAAGGAAATTCTTAGTTAAATCTGTTTCTACCTTGTTGTTTCTAGGTTTCCTGTGGTTTCTTTGCTCAGCTTTTAAACTGTATTTGATCCAAAGAATCTAACTTAACCCTTCAAGACTTCATTAAAGGTTACACTGAATGTGCAGATTTTCAGTCTCCCAAGTAGACTCCAGGACTAGAAGGATCAAATCGCATTGTTCCGTTGAAACCGTCTGTTCCGCTCCTGCTTATTCCTTCTTATTTAGGGACACACAAAGGGTTGCCAGCGGTGACTCTGTTTGAAGCCGGTGACCCTTCATGAAGAACAGTGCCTCATGTGGCTTGCTTTTAAATAAGGTTCATGTGGGGACACCCGGATGGCTCAGTCGGTTAAGTGTCCTACTTTGGCTCAGGTCATGATCTCCCCTTTCACAAGTTCGAGCCACATGTTGGGCTCTGTGCTGACAAATCAGAGCCCGGAGCCTGCTTTGGATTCTGCGTTTCCCTCTCCCTGCCCCTCCCATGCTGACACTCTGTGTCTCAAAAAATTAAAAACTTTTTAAGTAAGGTTCATCTGGTCTTGTGGTCAGACTCATCCTTCCTCTTCCTTGCACTATACGTATGTCTGCTCCCGATACTTCCTTCCCCTTCCTTGTTTATTTTTCTCTACAAAGATAGTGTCAGCAGGACATCAGGAATAATAGTTACTATAAAAGTGAGATGCTGGGGCACCTGGGTGGCTTAGTTGGTTGAGCGTCCGACTTTCGCTTAGGTGATGATCTCGCGATTCGTGGGTTCGAGCCCCGCGTCAGGCTCTGTGCTGACTGCCGGCTCAGAGCCTGGAGCCTGTTTCAGTCTGTGACTCCCTCTCTCTCTGACCCTCCCCTGCTCACGCTGTCTCTCTCTCTCCTAGACATAAAACAAAAAAAAAAAAAAAAAAAAAAAAAAAGTGAAATGCTTGATAAAGTAGAATCAAATAATCCTGGAACATTTTTTTTCTCATGAAAGGCAATTTAAAATCTACTAATAGATATATGTGAAATGTCCAATGTTAGGTAGAGCAGCAGTCCTCACCTGCTGGCATTTTCTCCTGATGCTTGAGTGGATGAGACCTGAGAAAGAGGCTTTCTGGAGGATTGAGGTTCCCAGGAGCATCTGTAGAGTTGGTCAGATTCAGGTGTCTGACTGTTCTCAGAATACTAGCATTGCAGAGCTCCTCAGGTCTCATTCCTAAATGAGAAGCCTGAGGTCCAGAGCTGTGGAATGACTTGGGCCATACCATACAGCCTTTGAGTGACAGATTGGGACCAATTTTGACCTTCAGGTTATTTAAAAAAAATTTTTTAAATGTTTATTCATTTTTGAGATAGAGACAGAGACAGAGTATGAGCAGGGCAGGGGCAGAGAGGGAGGGAAACATAGAATTCGAAGAAGGTTCCAGGCTCTGAGTTGTCACTGCAGACACCAATGTGGGGCTCAGCTCATGAACTGTAAGATCATGACCTGAGCTGAAGTCGGACTTTTAACCGACTGAACCACCCAGGCACCCATGTCCCTCAGGGTAGAAAGTTTTTTCCCATATTTCGGTAGTTGTCTGGTATTGGCCATTACCCTGGGGCTAACCCATGAAGTATGCATTCGTCCTCAACTAAATAAAGAAAAACCACAACAAGGTGAGTTTTTCCTACAGCTGACTTTATTTCATTAAAAAAAAAAAGTGTCTTAGACTTCGGTGTGGTGGTGTCTGTTCGTGTGTGAAATGGTGGTGAAAGTAGTTTATACTTGTTTTGCCTTTGTTTGTTTTTAAATGTCTCTTCTTGGCAAAATTAAACTGTTGGCAACCCAGTGATGAAACTTATATATTTATCTGAAATTTCATTGCTCCATGAAATCTAAAAGTCTGGGAAGCACAGCATAGGCTGTTTCCCTCTCCTTCCCCAGTCCCAGATGGGCACCGCTGTGAATCCCTCCTTCTTTCAATTTCCTTCTTGGCAGAATATGTCCTATGATTTTTGGCTGCAGGCTATGGAAACCTCCATGGGTGGAAGGGTTAGCGGGCTGAGGGCTTAGACTCCGTTGTGCCACCGATTAGGGTACCGCATTTGTCAAGCTGTTAGCCTGGATTTTGTTTTTGTTATTTCAAAAATGAAAGGATTGGTCAGGTTAACTTGAGAAGTTTTAGTTTTCCCTTTCTCCTTGTGTGTGTTTAGAAGCTTCAAGTTCTATTTGTGAGGTAGGGCGTATTAGACTAACATTTCATCAATTTGGACTAAAGAGACTCAGTGTAAGAAAATAGGTATGGGGAGAGGAAAAGAGAGGGAAGAATCCATTTTATCTCCACAAAGAGAGGACATTCTATGACCAACGTACAGAACTCTGAGTTGTTTGCTTCATTTATTAAAGTACACATGTCTCTTTTTGGTCCTTCCTTTATTCACATTTTGGTGCTCTGAGTGTCTGGCATTTGCTTATAGAATTACATTTGAATTCATGAGCATTTAAAATTCTCCTTAATGTATTCCCTTTGCGAATATATTATTGTTTTGATAGAAAGAATCTGGAATTTGGGCCTAGGAGCTGAGTTGAGAATCCAGCTCTGTCGTTTAGCTATTAGGTGACTCCACGTGGATTCTGACTTGCATATGTATCTGAGAGAGTGTCTTCTTTTATGAAACTCTAACAAATAAATGTGTTCTAATTATGGACACAGATTGTAAACTATAAAGATATCTATATATATCAGGCATTGATATTATGCATCTGATCTATATTTTATACATGGTCCACGTGATGGATTGATACTATTGACATATCTAGCTACTCTACAATTTTTAGGTAATAACTACATGATCTAGGGATTGATTGTTCTCTCTCCCTTTCTTTTATTATGAAAAGTAATAAATAAATATCTCTCTTTTCTTTATTATGAAAAGTCCTTGCAATGTAGCACCTGTAGGGTTTGTCTACATGTTTCTCATCTTTTGGCCTTTTCTCTTAGGATCAGGAATCACTAAATACCCTTAACTCATTTAAGCTATTATGGGTCACTTTGTTCTCTGCAAAATAAAACACAAGTTTCTTAGCAAGGTATATCAAAACTTTCATGTGTTTACTCCAAAATATACTTCCAATCTTCTCTTCTCTTTCCCTCTTGTTCTGAATGGGCTTCCCAAACTGCTGTTCTGAACCATTTTTGGGCTGAAATTCCTACCCTCCCAATCATCTGGCAAATTCCTACTCTTCCTACTCCATTCTTCTAAGTCTCCCAGGAAATGTTCATCTCTTCGGTGAGCCCCTTGCATCCCCCTCCCCATATCTTTATATCACAACATATGTGTATTATACTGTAAACTTATACTATTATGCCTTATAGCTAAGATAGTGTCTTATGAGACTTTCTGTCTTTTGTTACCTATTAAAGCATCTGACAGATACCAAATACTTAGTACATGTTTGTATGTATAAAGTACAATGGTACCAGTTCAAATGTTGGTATTTTGTCCCTTAGACTTTGCCTAGTAAATTTCTTTTTATTTAATTTAAAAAATATTTTTGAGAGAGAGAGGCAGACGGAGCACAAGTAAGGGAAAGACAGAGAGAGAGGGAGACACAGAATTCGAAGCAGGCTCCAGGTTCTGAACTGTCAGCACAGAGTGAGGCTCAAACTCATGAACCATGAGATCATCATCTGAAACTAAGTCGGACACTTAACCTACTGAGCCACCCAGGTGCCCCAACACTTTGTCTAGTAAATTTCAATTAAGATATGATCAGGGTGGGGCGCCTGGGTGGCTTAGTTGGTTAAGCATCCGACTTTCGCTTNTTTAAATTCTGAGCAATCATTTTCAATGTGGTATCTTTGGTCATGCTTCATTATTAAGTCACTAAAATATGAGGCTGAATATTTAAGTTTATCTTAAATATTCAGCTACATCGAGTAAGCAAAAATCCAATTGGTTGTATGGTGGGCAATTTTAAAAATTAGTAACAACAACATAACCAAGTTGAATAATTCATAACATTCCCATTTACTGAGTTCAATTTTTAACTTGTCATTTCACAAAATGAATCCAGAATGGATTTAGGTAGTGATTTCTAGACATTCAAAGACTTGTTTCAGCTCAACTTCTTCTTATATCATCAACTGCTCAATAGTAATAGTTGCAATCAAAATTGAAGCCCAAGTCACAAAGAAAATGATGTCTTTGAATATCTTTGACCTAATTTATTCTTCCAGATTTTTTTACTGGTGTAATTTCTTACTGCTATACAGGTGTAGGTGTGTGTGTGTGTGTGTGAGAGAGAGAGAGAGAGAGAGAAAGAGAGAGAGAGAGAGAGTATGTGTGTGTTGGTACAAAGGAGTTAGGGTCAGTGATTAAAGGATTCTGAACTGGGCCTCTCTAGCAGTTTCCAAACCTGAAAATCAATGCCTTTAATTTGGTTGTTTATCCAACCTCTCTCAACTGCTTCAAATCCTTTAAGGAATGTGTGTATGACAGATAAGGAAACTGAATATCTTAATTATTTATTTGTTTATTCTTCTACCAAGGAACAATTCTGTGATAGTTCATATTCCTTGAGAAACAGACTCTGGAAAATGCATGCACCGTTTATTGACAAGTGATGTGAGGAACAAGTCTTGTGAAGGAGTTAAGGGAGCAGGAATGGGCAGATGGTGGAGTTGAACTGTAATGCATTTACAAGAAAGGCCATATTAGCTTCATGATGGAGATGGCCCTTCAGAGATGTTCCAAGTGGGGAGAGGGAGCCATCACTTTGTCTACTACCTTATCCAGTCATTAGTTACAGATTCCTCCCCATCCAAAGGTCATCCCCCTTCTCCAGGTGAAATAACTAAAGCTGTTACCCTTGGCCATGAACAGTTTCTGGGGAGGGACTATGTATTATGTCACAGACCAGCAACATTGCCAGCACCTGGAGAGATGAGAGCTTTGGTCCCCAGGGGAGGGATCCAGTTCATGCGTCACAGCATGCACAGCAGTCTCCCATTTGAGTGTCATCCTCGACTAGGTGGATCAGTAAACATAATAGGCTATTTCTGACTAATTTTTATTGATTATTCCAACTCTAGAGATAGCCAGTTTATCTTTCCTCTCCATTAGATTGTCTCTGAGTTCACGTCGGGTGTTATAACAAAATATCACAGATGAGGTGCCCTATAATCAACAAACATTTATTTCTCACAATTCTGGACGTTAGGAAATCCAAGATCAAGATGCCACAGATTCTGTGTCTCATGAGAGCCTGCTCCTTGGTTCATCGATGGTTACCTCTCTGTGTCCTCGCCTGGCAGAAGAGGCAAGGGAGCTCTCTGGGGACTTTTTTATAAGGCACTAATTCCATTAGTTAAGGCTCCACTACCAGACTTAATCATCTCCCAAAGGCACTGTCTGCAAATACCATCACACTGAAGAATGGATTTTAACATATGAATTTTGGGAGGGACACAAACATTCAGTCTATAGCAGATAATAAAGACCTTAAAGCTTGAGTCTTATCTATTATTTTTCTTATTTCTTCGGGAGGTTGTGGCTTCAGGAGATACATGATGAATATGTATCTCTTCAGTTAAGGCACACTTTTCTTTCTTTTTCCTTCTCCTCTATTAAAGCTATCATCTTTCGTGTAACATGATTATGCTCCAGTGTGTTTCCCTCTCAGAAAATTCATTAACACATGATGAATCTGGTAGGTAGAATAAAGGCTCTGCAAGGATGTCCATGTTGTAATCTTCAGAACTGGTGAATATGTTACCTTATCTGCAAAAAGAGACTGCAGATATGACAAAGGTAAGTATCTTGAGATAAGAGATTACTGCATTATCCAAGAGGGTCCAATGTTAAGCATAAGGATACTTACACAACAGAAGAGGGACACAGAAGGTTAAAATCAGAGAGAGATTTGAAGATGCTACATTGATGGATTTGAAGGTGGAAGAAGGGGCCAAACGCCTATGAATGCAAGTGGCCTTTAAAAGCTGGAAAAGGCAAAGAAATGGCTTTTTGCACAAAGCTTCTAGAAGGAATGCAGCCTTGTGAGACCTTGATTTTAGCTCACTGAAACAGATTTTGGACTTTTGACATCTAGAACTGTAAGGTGATGAACATGTGTTGTTTGAAATCCCTAAATTTGTGGTAATTGTTATACTCACAATAAACAACCAATAAAATGGGTTTTGTCTATTTGAAAGTCTGTACTGGTTGTTTCTATGCTTCTGTAACAGTAATTTCTTGTAAAGTTCTTCAAAGTCCAAATAAGGAATAAGACTTACACAAAATATAGCATAGTCGGAAATATGAAAGACCAGCGATCCTTTTTAGTTTAATACATAGCCTATGTTTATCATTCTTGGTGTTTTCAAAATTTGAACTAAAAACTTAAAATTATCAGATTTCACACATAAATGTGGATTTCCAGCTTTTTTTAAATTTTATTTTAACATTTGTTTATTTTTGAGAGTTAGAGAGACAGAACATGAGCAAGGGAGGGCAGAGAGAGAGGGAGACACAGAATCCGAAGCAGGCTCCAGGCTCACAGCTGTCACCCCAGAGCCTGACGCAGAGCTTGAACTCACGAGCTGCGAGACCATGACCTGAGCTGAAGTCGGCCGCTTAGCTGAGCCACCCAGGCGCACCTCCAGCTTTCTTTTAAAAATAAAAAGTCAACACTGAGCCCAGATTTCCAGATAGCATCACCATTTTAGAGCTAGTCGTAGCTGTTCTTAGGAGACACAACACGACCTCTCTAGCTGGTCATCCTCTCTGCTCTCACACAGATGTGCTTAGCACTTCTGCCTGATCCACTGCACTCAGCCTGGCTTAATGAAGGAGCTACACGTCTCTTTTGTTTAGTTGGCGATGCTATATAAAGTGCTATGTTGACTAGCATTGTTAAGATTTTAAAATCAGAAATAAAGTTGATACAGAAATTTGTTTTATGGTAATCTAGAAATAACTATTTAAAAAATTCTCTTTGTCTTCTAGTTACATAGCTTTTCATTGAAACAAGAGATAGTTTTCTGGTTCTTTGTTATGGATTCATGCTTTATGCTTCTGGTTAAAATGGTGCCTAGGATTCAAGGATTTAAGGGAGAGATGTCAAAGGTCGAGTTTGCTGTAATATATTTTTTATTGAAATATGATTGACATACAGTGTTACATTAGTTTCAGGTGTACAATACAGTGATTTGACAACTCTGTACATTATGCTATGCTTACTACAAGTGTAGCTACCATCTGTCACCATACAACACTATTACAATACCATTGAATACATTCTCTATGCTGTGTCTTTTATTCCTGTGACTTATTCATTCCATTACTGGAAGCCTGTATCTCCCAATCCTCTTTATCCATTTCTCCCATTATTCTGATCTCTTACCCCTCTAGCAGCCATCAGCTTGTTTTCTGTATTTATGGGTCTGTTTCTGCTTTTTTGTTTGTTCATTTGTTTTGTTTATTTTTGCACAATAAATGGGCCGAGAACTTTCTATGAATACCTTCATTTTGAAAATCTTCACGGGTGTCTGGTTTTGATAAGCAGTCTCATGCAGTTAAGAGTGTACACTCTTGAGGCAGCCTGCCTTGGTTCAAATCTAACTTCTACCACTTATTAGCTGTGTGTTCTTGCTCAAGTAACTTAATTTCCCTTTCAATCTCCTCATCTGTAAATGGGGGTAATACCTGCCTCCTGATTGGATATTAAATTACTCGATTCATGTAGAACATTTAGAACAGTACATTATACAAAGCAAATAATTATAGACCTCACGCTAGTACTATTTACCATCTTTTAATCTAAATTACTCATCTTCTACCTGTGTCCTTCCTTGATTCTAACCAGCAACCCATACATCTAGCCCAAACTAAAATATGCATTTACTACTAAACATGGGAGTTTACACATTCACCTAGTTAAGCTCACATTTAGTGGAAAGACAACAAACAAATGATAAGGTGAGGATTAAGAAAAATTGATGATCTCCAGGGGAATGCTGATGGACTCAGAAGCAGGAGACCACATGCTATTCTTGGGATAAGGTTGCTCCCTGGCCCCCAGTGGTATCTTTTTAAAATTACTGGCCACTGAAGCCTCTGTCTGACAGTCCAATTAAGATTTTGTACAGTATAGGAGCTTAGTTTTTATGAAATAGATAAATGATAATTTGTAGCAAGTGTGATGAACTGGCTATTTACATACACATATTTGGTAAACTAATCACATATAAGGTGTAATGAATGCATAATTTATCCTATGTTTCAGATGGCAAAATAATAAGCCAAAAGACATTTAAAATAAAATATGCTATACTGTGAAATAGAAAGTATAAGAATTTTCTCACAGATTTCTCCCCCTAAATTTTAAAGGAATCCCTACTAAACATAATAACTTGGGTGAAATCAGTTTAGATTTCCATACAAATAGAAACCATAGTTATGCTAGAAATGCATGTGCCCATGATGACATTTTAAAATTTCTGTTTATTATATTTATTTTTTAAGTTTGTTTATTTGTTTTGAGAATTGGGGGTGCAGAGAAAGGGAGAGGGAGAAAATCCCAAGCAGGTTCTGTGCTGTCAGCACACAGCCCCACACCAGGCTCCATCACACAAACCATGAGATCATGATGTGAGCCAAAATCAAGAATCGGTTGCTTAACCAACTGAGCCACCAGGCACCTCACATGATGATGTTTCGGAAATATTTTTCCCTTAATTTTTGCCTCTGAGGATTTCCCACAAAAGGTATAAAATTTGTAAATGAGATTAAACATATACCACAGAACCTACCACTTTCTTTAATCTACTGACTAGTTTATGAGACCTTCTGTCATGAGTCTGTAGGGCTTCTGCAATAGAAATTTTCAGTTTATTTTTTTATTTATAATGTAATTTACAAGAATGTATCTGGAGTGAGGAGTCAAGTTAATGTGGTAAGTGCATCTGGGTTTTATGTACTCTGGATTGAGGTTCACTCTATGTGTTTGAGTTTAATGATGTAGCAGGTTTTATATCTTATACATTATATATTTATATAATTTATTTATATATTATAAAAGGATTCATATATTATTCTCCTAGTCTCAAACCATCACAGCCCAATAGCCTGCATGGGGAATTATTTGGGAACTTTTTTTTCTTTTAGCTTATATATGTTAACTGAATTCCAAGTGAAAGTTTTCAGATAATATCTACCTTTGGACATTATTTTAGTGATCTATCATGTGGCTGAGATAGTGTCACACTATGTATAATTTGTTCTCCTTAAACATAAGTGATCTTGGCATGTAAGTTAAAAGCTAATCTGAGGTAATTTATAAGTAAGAGTTTGGAGTCCACATGTTTCTTGGCTAAACAGCTTGGAACAGGACTTTGTCTTTTAAGTGTTTGTTGTGTGATCTTCTATATCTGGAGGTTTTGCTTTTTGTGACAAGCCTTAACTTTGTTAATGAAGTTATAGTGTTCTACTAAAGAAAGATGTGCAGAGAAATCATTACCTTTATAACCACAACAAATAGGACAATTGTTAATTTCCCTCATATTTTAAAAAATATAGGGGCGCCTGGGTGGCTTAGTCGGTTAAGCGTCCGACTTTGGCTTAGGTCATGATCTCGCGGTTCGTGGGTTCGAGCCCCGCGTCGGGCTCTGTGCTGACTGCCAGCTCAGAGCCTGGAGCCTGTTTCAGTCTGTGACTCCCTCTCTCTGACCCTCCCCTGCTCACGCTCTCTCTCTCTCTCTCTCTCTCCTAGAAATAAATAAAAAAACAAAAAAACAAACAAAAAATATAATTAGTTCTTCCTGCCGCCTATGGATTCATTGTAAAGAAAATAAAAGCTTCCATGTATATATCAAGGTTACCAACTTCCCTTTCTGGAGGTTGTAAGACTTACTTTATGATTTGTAGAAAAAATTTAAAAGTTCTGAAAAGTTTCCAGTTCCCAGACTAGCTATTTTAAGTGGGCAGTAGACATAAAGAGACAGAGGAATAACCGTTTTACTTGTTAGGAATTAGAGTCAGAAAAGGCAGAACAGACGGAACAAGTTTTAATAGTTCATGAATTCCGGAAAGTTTATGCTTTACAAACTATTCTGCTGTTAGATGATCTTAGCAAATTAGAATTTTCATAAATAACCTGAATAATGATGTGCTTCTATATGTGCTGAAATGACCTCAAAGAAGTTAGTGAATGTGAGCCACATTAGTGACCACAAATTTTCAATCGTTTTTCAAAGTTTTCTGAACTAATTTTATAAGGTGTATAAACTATGATTGAATAATTTTGGGCAATAGTTTTATCTTTGTCACATAGGTATAGTCTGAGAGAGATCTTTACTTGCAGTCTTCCAGTCGTGGGGGCTCCAGTAATGCACCAGAGAGAAACACAACTATAAACATGTCGTATCAACTTTTGGCACTTCGACAAAGTGCCTGAAAAAAAGGTGATCCAGAAAAAGGCTGAGCTTTTCAGTGATTTATTTTTAACTGATTCAATCTCTACCAATGATTGAGTTAAGAATTCAAAACTAAACTTGGCATCTTATGGGCATGGCATAAAGAAAACTAAGAGATAAGAGAACTAACAAAAAAAAATAGTTAGATTACAACCTAGAAACATCTTGAAGAATTTCTTGTTCATGAGAACTTATCACTAGACACTAGATTTTGACACAGTATAAACTTTTCAATAAAAATGCATGAAACTGACACACAGTGTACTAATATTGCATTGGATAGTCAGAAATAGAAAAAAATCATCTGTTTTCCATAGAAGACGAGATATAGGCCAGTAATTCTTATATTCTCCTAAACACTTAAGACGCTGGATCTCAGCATGATAAAAAAAAAAAAACAAAACAGAAAACCAAATCCCATATTTCAGCTTTTTATTTATTAACATTTTGTTATTCTACTGTGAATCTGTTGTTTGTTGCATGTTTCAAGGCCATAAAGAAGACCCAAAACATGGAAATGATTGAAATGACTCTCTAGAGAATACAGGCTAGACAGAGTAGGAAGTGAAAATAACAGGGTACTAGCATATAGGAGAATACAGAAGGGTGGATGGCTAGAGGTATAAAAAGACAAAACAGGTGTAGTTACATAATGACATGAGCAAGATGGAGGCAGAAGAGGTTGAGTACAGAAATGGGAAATTTGTAGGTTTTCTAAAAACGTTTTAAAAATTTTTTTAGAAAAAAGAGAGAGGGAATGAGGGGGAGAGAGAGAGAGAGAGAGAGGAGAGAGAGAGAATCTTAAGCAGGTTCTGGCTCAGCACAGAGCCCAATGAGGGGCTGCATCCCACAGCTCTGGGATCATGACCTGAGCCAAAATCAAGAGTTGGATGCTCAGCTGACTGAGCCACCCACGCACCCCCAGAAATGGGAAATGTTGAATAAGAGTATCAGAGCTAAAGTATGTCCAGATGTAACTACATCACCGAGTGACTACATCACAGTGGAGATAAGGGGCATGAAATTTAGATGCTAGTGTGTTGTATGGATGACTCACAAATATGCTGATTTTACCAGAGGATGGCAGGATTTGGATGGGCTGAATGATTTGACCATTGTCCATAATTTTATTGAGTCTGAAAGATGTCAGTATATGACAGTTTTTAGATGGTGTAGCTTATTGCCACAGGTCCCCAAGGAAAATGAATGGTAATAGGCGTTCAGGTTCTTAAGACTGAACCATCTTCCCAAGTTAGAGGATATTCTGAGTAAATAAGTAATCAGGTCTTATCTCAGGTAGAGTGGGTTTCCTAAAAAAAGGTCTCAGCTCTCCTAGACTTAAGGCAAAGGGGACTGTATAAATGATATGCCACAGGTTTTCTACTTAGGAAGTCTGTTCCCCGAGTGTACGTATTTATTATTCATGACTACCGTCCCTTCGGATGAAAAGACCATCGTGCCAGCCACCAGGCCCAACTATCTCCACTCTCTTGCCCTGATATGTTGGTTTGGTTCCTCCAAACTGCAGACAGAATTAAACATGAAAGAGAATGGTGGAAATTCCTGTGAAAGATAAAGAGGGAGGGAGTAGGAAAAGGCAGAGAAGGCCTTCAGACCTCAATGCATGTCCGACACCTTAGAGAAGAGAGAGGGAAAGAAGGACTGGAAAGAATGAGCCTCAGTCTACAGGGAGGTTTACAAAATCTTGGCCAGGCTGGCTGCCCCAGGGTAAAGGTTGCCCATTTGAGTAGCTGTCTTGGCCAGACCTGGCCTTCGGTAAGACCTCCATCTGCTGTGCTCAGTATTGCTTGGGAGCAGGCCACGCAGAGCATAGCTTTGGAGTCAAAGCCACTGGTGAGTGGCTGTGTGGCAGCTGCAGGTTGCCAGCAGAATCTGCTGGGGTAGCATGTCCCCTCAAAGCCAGATCTGAATGTGCACCTCAGGGACCACCACACTTTGAGGAATGTTTTTCAGTAACAACCTGCCTCACTTCAAACACCGAGCCGGTTGGCACATCCTGGGTGACCCCGGAGCAAACTGCATGGTAGTCTCAGAATCTGAGGAACAGAGTTAGAGGTTATATCGATAATTACCTTCAGCTATAGAATTTTGGATCTGTAATTGATTCAACAAATATTAATTGAGCACTAAGTACTTCCTCTGCACTGAAGATACAGCAATTGATAGCAACAACATGAGGACTGTAAATTTAAAAGCCAGTAGCCTCCCTCCTTTCCTCCACTGTCCGTGTTACACAGCTTCAACCATTTTTCACATTAAAATGTGTGTTACTTTTACTGCTTTTTTGTATTTCCTTGGCTTTTTCTTTTTCTCTCAGTATTGCTTCACACGTTCTACCTTCTTCTGTGTCCATTTTTTCTCTTTAAATGTAGTGTATTATACTTTAGTAATTTCTCAGTGATGAACTGACAAAACTCACTTGTCCTTCTCCATCCCATATTCCTTGGAAGGAGACCGCGTGGTTATTGCTAAGGGTACAGAGGTTTCACATTTAGAGATCATCTTACCGTCATTTCTCAGGTTGGGTTATTTGTGTTTTGAGCAATATCAATTCAGTCTCCATATATGTGTGTGGAAGAAGTTAGGAATCTTCATTTATTTGGGGAATTTTTTCCCATCCTAAGTCCCAGGCAGATATAAGCATCCTGTCTATGTCCCTGAGCTACTGCATTTTTTTCTAGAGCCTATTGTGTGTCTGGACCAGGCCTACTAGAATTCTGTGCCTTACTCAGACTCAACGTTCTCTTATCCCTGCATAGCCATTAAAATACTGACTTCTATATGTTAGAGTTTGTATCTAATAGGCTCCTCATTGGCCCCTAAGGTAGGATCTTGATTATTTAGTTCCCTGGCTATAAATTCCCTACCCCTGATTCTTTCTATGTAGCTTGCTCAAGATTTTTTCCCTCAATTACATATTTATATGTTCATATTAGAGACGGATCTGCTTTGTCACCTTTGATGTAACATTTATATCCTCCCTACTTTTTAAAATCTTTGATAATGACACAGTAATCTTTTAACATTCTTATTTTAAAAACTTACGTGATCAAATCTTAGAACCTTGGGATACATTTCTAGTTTTCCTCAGGCTAGTTGAATTTCTGTTTTTTGTTTTGTTTTGGTTTTGGTTTTGTGCAAAGAGAAAATTCTTGAAGGAAGGAATTATCCTAAAAATAAACATGCAGTTCCATAAGAGAGAATTCTACATGACCTCATGAGGTAGGCAGACATATTAAAGATATAGATAGGAATCTAGTGTCGCTTTGGATTCTGTCCCACCTGAAAGATTTTAAAATATGAAAAAATATAGGAAAACATCATTACATGTCTATGTGGTAGAATTTTAAAGTTTAGTAGCTCAATTTTAGTATCAAGCATAACAATTGACTTAAAATATAACCCCGGTTTCATTTTCTTGCAGTGGTTAGGAGCATGACCTCTAGATGTCCTTTCCCAGGATAATTCATGGCATGACTTTGAACAAGTTTTTAAACCGTTCTCTGTCTCAACTTCCTAATCTCTAATATTTGAACAATAGTAGCAATTCCTCAGAGAGTGGTTGTATTAAGTGAGTTAATATATCTAAAGATTTTAGAACAGTTTTATGCATATAAGAAATTTCTAAATATTAGCTATTTTTAGTTCTATTTCTATGCCTATTTTTAATGGTTCTCAAAGTTGGTATTCTGTAGAATAAAAGAGAAAAATAAAACAAAATAGGGGCCTAGCATAAGGTGTTCAACATTTTAGTGACAGTAGAAAAATAATTACTACCATCTACTATTGCATATATGAGATAAATGTTTTAAGACATAAAAAGTGAACAAAGGTGGCTTTATATTAGAGAAAAAAACCTCATTGCAATGTATTTATTATTCTATTTCACCATGAAGCCATGGAAACTTCATCATGAAGCACCAGTCTGGGATTTGAGAATCATTGTCTTAAACATCATTGACTGGAAGTTAGGATAAATTGCGTGAGCAGGGTGGTCTACGATAGCTTCGAGGTAATAGAGGAATAGCCCCTCATAGATGAAGAATAGCAATCAAATGCCCTGGCTTGAAAAAGAGAATAAATTAATCTGCAAGGATCAATTAAGGAGGTTCACTTAAAAGAGAAATAGATTGTTTAAGTATAAAATAGAAATATACTATGTATAGGTCTGAAGAATAATTAATATGCTGCTTTGAAAAAAATTATACTGAGAAGACTCCAAACGAATTTAATATGAAGAAGGAGATCATTCAGCACTGGTCTGATTCATTATAATATAATGTCCAGCCCATCGCTCTCCAAACTAAAGGACAATTAAAGAGCTGAGGGTTCATTTGAGCAATGCAGGAAAGATTAAGGGACAAGAAAGTAAAATAAAAATCTTAAGTAAAGGACATGGAATTTAACCTTTTTTTTTTTTAGCCTGAAAAGAATATGACTGAGGATCCTTTTAGGAATTATTTTCAATTTTAAAGAGGGGTTATGATACCAAATGAAGATTTATTTTTATGAGATTTCAAGTTGATTAGTGTTTACTCTTCAGAGGGACTGGACCATCTACTGCCGTTCACTCACACAATGAGTGGACTCTATTGGAAATACCCTCTGTGTAAAATACTATGCCAGGCTGATGGAGCACATGTACTGATCAAAGATGAAAGATGTGGATGAAGTGCCCGCTTACTACTTTTATGGTGCTTATTTATCTATTAAGGATATTGATATGTCTACACAATACAATGATATAAGACATTATAAAAAAAAAGCTCTATGCAAATGAGATTAGGGAATAAGAAGAACCTTTCCATTGAAGCAATTGGAAGACCTCATAAAGACATTTCAGATTCATGACAAGAAAGTAAAAAGAGGAAGTGTTGCAGTGAGTATTCAGGCAACAATAAGGCATGCTCATTGAAAAGTAGATAGGCTCACTTTGCTTGTAATATATTGGCATTATAAGAAAACACTGGAATATTAATGTGAAAGAATAGATTGGAGCCACATTACCTGTTGGATGGATATCAATACCTTTAATTCAGGAGAATCATTTCTTATTTTTTGTGTATTTTAAAAATATTATTAAAATTTCAGTTAAAAGGTCAATATATTTTACCTAAACAATAATAGAAAATTGACTATCTGGAAACTATTAGTGTTTGGCATTGAATATACATAGTATTATAAGCATTCAGAATACTTTTTTCTTTTCAATAATTGAAATGGCCAGATTTAGCAAATAAAACTATTGTATGTTTTTTGGCAATACTACCAACAACATATTTTGGCTCAGTCTGTTCTGTGTTAATGGCTCGGTCTCTTCTGAATTGATGCCTTTATGAGTTGAAATATTTAAAAATAGCCTTTCTTTCGTTTTACAGGATGCTAAGAAACTAATGATAAAACTGATCCATTGTCAGTTTTTGGTTTGTGATGGAGGGCTTGTCAATGATTTGTCTTACAAATCTATAAGTCATTTCTACTTTACATTAAAAATTAACTATTATTTATCTTGAAACTAATGTAACTAGTACTCACGTTAACAAACAAGGCAAACTATATCAAAGCATACTTAGTAAATACTGTTCCCCTCCAGAGCCAGCTGTTTTTATCAGCTTGTGGTCCTTCTGTCATTTTTTTATTTAAATATATCTTTATTTAAACATATCTTTACACATACAGAAACATATTACATATATTCTTCTACACCTTGCTTTTGTCATTTGGCATACCTTGGCAATTGCTCCATATGAACAAATTATAGCTTTATACTATTATTTTTAATTGCTACATAGTATTCTATTATATGATACACCTTTTTTATTTGAACATTTCCCTGTTGATAGCCATTCAATGACCTCCCTTCACTGTTGATTTTGCTTTATGTATAGAATTGAAATAGCTACAAAACTATTACTTGCCATCTTTATTTAATGTTTTCCATAACCATATTTCCACATTACCCCATAAATGAAAATGCCATTTCCATTTTTCAACACTTTGCAATTTAGATAAAGAACACATTGAACATGCGAGGAAAAACCAGTGTGCATCAATTGCCTACTATGTGCCAGCTCTTTCTTGTGCCATCACTTCTCACTATCCAGAGTTGGATTAAGCAGGTATTCGAGGCATAGCAGTGACCTGGCCATGCAGGCATATACTTTCCACATGGCCCAAACCTGATTCATTTTCCTCCATGATGATTTAGAAAGGACAAGTCACCTGACTGCGTTCGGGTGGATTACCCAGAGCAGTTTATTTAAATCACATCCTCAGATGGGGAGTTTGGGTGGCTCAGTCAGTTAAGCATTTGACTTTGGCTCAGGTCATGATCTAAAGTTCTGTGGGTTCTAGCCTTGCGTAGGGCTCTGTGCTGACAGCTCAGAGCCTGGAGCCTGCTTCAGATTCTGTGTCTCCCTCTCTCTCTGACCCTCCCCTGCTTGTGCTCTGCCTTTATCTGTCTCTCAAAAATAAATAAACACTAAAAAATAATAAAATAAAAAACCACATCCTCAGTGATAATAGGACGTCTCTGATTTCAATATTAGATAGAAGGAGATAAATGCTGTAAAATAAATACAAAATATTAGAGCTATGCAAAGGAGGATTTGGGGAAATCCTTTAAAAGAAGGGCTACCAATACCAATAATTTGCTGTCCCTAAGCTGCAGAAATAAAAACCATTTTTACAGGTCAAATAACTGTGGTTATATTTCTGTCTCCAGAAGACTTTGCTTTCGTCATTTCAGTAGTTGCAAACAAACAAAACAGCTCCCTTCTCTCCCTCCCAAACACAGCTCGTTTGAGTTTCTTATTAATATTTCAGAATGGATTATAATTAATCATTAGGGGAGGAGATTGATGTCTATAAACCCTGCCCCAAATTCATCACACTGTAAATGTTATAAAGACAATTTCATTTTTGTTTAGTGGAAGAAAACACAAAAGAGTTTGAGTGGTTTTTATTAAACACCATACTGATGGGGTCTAAATGGATGGTTAAATAAATAAATAGCTTCTGTAAACCTTTTATGTATAAATTTGAGCAATGAATTGGATTTTAGGGATTTTCAACATACAGTGTGAAGACAGGCTGGCAGGGAAAGAGAACTTACAAATGAAGAAAATCATGACTGCCCAAAAGTAAAATGCTCTTATTTCTGTATAAAAATCATATAACATTGATTGTAAGCAAAACAAGAGATCATACAATAATTCCTTCTCATTAAATGGACAAGAGAACCAAGGCATAGTGATGTTAAATATACCCTTACCTCACAAAGCAAATTTGTTGGCATCAAGGCTGGGATCCAAGGCTTCTGTTGGTCTGACTTCAAAAATCTTATGTGAAGCGCCCCTCCTCAGTTTCATGAATTACTTTTAAATTGCTGTTTCCCTGTGTTTCTGTTCTGCCTAAGATTTAGACAGGTTCTTTTTGGTCAGCACAGTTATCAATTATCTGTATGTAGTTGATTACATCACAAGACTGATCTGATAATGTTCACTTTGAAGACTGGAATAACTGGTCAGTGACTCACTGAAATGATCAGTGATTATTTTTGCCAATATAATGACCAAATCAGCAATCACTCATTTACAGCAGTTCAAGAAAACTAACTAGGTATGCAACAGAGGAGCATCATATAACTATAGTAGTTTTCGATTATGATGAAATAGGTTGGACTTCCCATGCCATGAAGGGTTCAGAATGGGAATATGATTTGCATGCATAATGTTGTAATAGTGCTTAAATAGAGGCTGGCTATTAAGCAGATGGTATGTATTCACTATTCCTTAACTTAGAGGAGGTTGTAAAAGAGTTATATTAAACAGCTCTGATATAATGAGAACACTGGACTTTATAAAACCTGGATATAAATCTGGATTCTGCCATTTACAGGTCTTGTGACCTTGGAAAAGTCATTAAACAAAGCTGTACTTTTTTCTTTTAAAATATAACAATAGCTTATTATCTTATTGAAAGGGTTAAATAAATTGCAAAGCAATTTGGAAATGGTAGATGTTGCTATTGTAGTTTGTAATGAATCCTAGGTCAATCCTTAAGGGATATTGACTATCAGACAATGATTAGTGCACATCTGTAGCTATGTTGTTAGTTCTTTAAGCAGCATCTTTTACAGCATGCCCCCAGACCTCTAGAAACCCTGAGCTACTTCAGAAAGTCCTTGAAATCGAAACTGTTTTCATAATAATACTTTTGTTATTTTCTTTTTTCATGTGAGTTTAAAATTTATACACAATGCCGGAGGCTTAGCAGTCCAAGTTTCTTAGCATGAATCAAGTAGCCCAAAACTATATTGGAAGTCATGGTATTCCTCACGATTATAACCTTGAAATAAAAAAAATAGCCCTTGACTTTTGATAAACAAAGTGAGTAACACCAAGGGATACCACTTATAGTATTTGTTGTCAATAAAATTTTAGCTTTCAGGGAAAATTTGAATTTTGGAAAAATTTATTTGTTAATTAAAAAATTTAATGTTTATTTATTTTTGAGAGACAGAAGCAGAATGTGAGCAGGGGAGGGGCAGAGAAAGAGGGGGACACAGAATCCAAAACAGGCTCCAGGCTCTGAGGTGTCAGCACAGAGCCCGATGCTGGGCTCAAGCCCACGAACCATGAGATCATGACCTGAGCCCAAGTCAGACATTTAACTGACTGAGCCACCCAGATGCTCCAAATTTTGGAAAATTTATACCTGCCATTATGAGCTCGACAGATTCCCAATACTTAGTGAAATTTCTTATGGGATCATGATAGTAATATTAATGAATGTGATATTGTATAGTGAAATGTGTCAACAATTGGAAGATTTGCCTAACTCAGTGGACCATTATTTTCCAATTGATTAATTCATGGTATCATAAAATCATGCATCACTCAAAGATCTATTAAGAATGAAAGATAAATAATGAAATTTAACATAAAAATAAAGAAAAACTTATTGATATAGTTTCAAATTTCACACTGAAACTTACCATTTCTTTTTTATTTTTGAGAGAGAGTGAGTAGGGGAGAAAGTCAGAGAGAGAGAGAGAGAGAGAGAATCTTAAGCAGACGCCAGGCTCAGTGCAGAGACTGATCTCACAACCCTGCGATCATGACCTGAGCCTAAATCAAGAGTCAGATGCTCAACCAATTGAACCACCCAAGCACCCTCAGATTGCAACTTTTAAAAAACTACTATTTGTGAGTATTCGGTGTATTTCATAGTTAGAGGAAACCCCACTAAAATGTTCATCTCTTTTTCAATTACAGATTTGTGAGAGGCTGAATTTCCCTTAGATCCTCAACTCACATAAAATATTGCAAGACTAAATGAAAAAGCAGATATGCGTATTCAGCATCTTCTATTAAGCCACGTATTAAAGAGATTCACATAACAATACCATTTTCCTTCCTCTTCTTAATTTTGGAAAATATGATTATCTTAGTGTAGTATATTATTTATGTTAACATTTAATCAGTTTGTAGTTGTTTTTTTAATGAATTACTAAATAATTTAGAAATATTTTTTACTTTAATACACATTTAAATTTACATTTAACTATAATATACATAAATAACAGCTGTTGTCACCTTGATAATTTTTAATAGTGTAAAGTGGTCGTGAGACAAAGAGTTTGAGAATGTATGCTCTAACCTGTCATTGCTAGGGATGTTTGAACTGCCATAGTATTACCAAATCCAACTGGAATGGAAAGTTTATATTCTGTGTAGGAAACATTTTAAATTGTAATTTGACTCCCCAAAAGCCCTTCATAGACGTGTAAGAATGGACAAAATTTCTAACTGTAAGTTTTTGTGTTTCTTCCTGGGAAGATTTTCCCATTGCTTGCTATTTTGTTTGTATATTCCACCTGTCTACTTCATCTTTATAGTCATTTTGTTTCCACAAAATTGCATGACACAAATGGGGCCATAATAAAGCTATGTTGGTTTGAAGAATAACTGAATGCACACAATTACACATGGGACATTCTGACTGATATAACATGAAAGTCTCAGAGCCACCATAATGATGTGAATAGATGCAAATGAATGAGTATATCATGAACGTATTGTTCATGATTGCTGTCAATTATATTGTTTGAAAATGGAGGGAATAATGCTGCCCTATATTGACTCAATTAGTAAAGGCTTCATGAAAGGGGATTTTAAAAGCAAAAAAGGGTGCTGTTATGCATCAACAACAGTAAGAAGAACAGAAGACTAACAGACGGTGTGAAATAATGTTCAAAACAGCAAACAATTTAGTGAGGGAGGGAAGTTTAAAAGTAAACTTATTTAGAGAGAGGGTTAAGGAATGAGAAGCACAGCTTCTGATTGAAGATGTAAAACTGAATGAGCTGGGAAATGATTACCTGTCCAGACAAGAGAAGAAGAGTCCACAGTGTCCTGTGAAGTTGAAAATTGTGAAGCTAGTTGCACAGTATTTTAAAATTTAGGGAACACATCTCTGAAATCAGAGCTAACTCACTTAGCCCACTGTCTTGGAGGTTAATCAAAATTTTTAAAAAATTAAGAAATGTGTTTTCTGAGAAGTAATCTTATTTTTTCTATTTAATTTTTTTAATGTTTTATTTATTTCTAAGAGACAGAGACAGAGCATGAGCAGGGGAGGGTCAGAGAGAGAGGAAGACACAGAATCCAAAACAGGCTCCAGGCTGTGCTACCTGTCAGCACAGAGCCCGTTGCAGAGCTCCAACCCATGAACTGTGAGATCATGACCTGAGCTGAAGTCAGACACTTAACTGACTGAGCCACCCAGGCACCCCTCTATTTAATTAAAAAATTTTTTGTTTTAAATTTGTTTTTTAGAGAGAGACAGAGTGAGAGTGGGGGAGGGGGAGAGAGACAGGAAGACACAGAATCCGAAGCAGCCTCTAGGCTCTGCACTGTCAGCACAGAGCCCAACATGAGGCTTGAACTCACAGAAGATGAGATCATGACCTGAGCTGAGGTTGTATACTTAACTGACTGAGCCACCCATGTGCCTCTGAGAGGCAATCTTAAAGTGGTCCTGAAGTTGAGGCTTGTTTACTGATGTCAGTCTATCCAACAGGTGAGAGAGAACCAATTCATGATTATTTTGTCAGACTGGATTTAGGTGAGTTTTTGCAGGAAATAAAAAGGGAGAAATGTTTGACCTTACACTTCAGGTAGTTGGGAAAGAATGTCTCTATGTCCAATCTGAAAAAGATCACTCTGAAATCCAAATAGGAATTTCTATCAATTTCCTTATGGCTACTCAGAGGAGTGTTATTACGTTTAACAATTTTTAGTATAGTCGGAAACAAGGATACTATAAAACAGATTATTTGAATTTCTGTTTAAATTTTTACACTAACATTTGGTAAGAAAGCAGATAGCATTTGTGTAAAATCTCACTCCAATTTATTGTTAAGTAACTATAGTATTCAAACTCTTAAGGCAAAGTATTAAGTGTACATTAATTTAATTGATTTATGCCATTTCAATCATCACAAAATATGTATTATTTTAAAAATCCCTCAAATTACTGAAATATTGGTGAGCCTTTCCTTTCACTCTTGGAACACCCTTTACGATGAATGATCTATGACAGGAGCTGACTAGGGGCATCTGAGTGGCTCACCTAGTTGAGCGTCTGACTCTTCATTTCTGCTCAGGTCATGATCTCGCAGTTCATGAGTTCCAGCCCCAGATCAGGCTCTGTGCTGACAGTGCAGAGCCTGCGTGGGATTCTCTGTCTCCCTCTTTCTCTCTGCCCTTCTCCCGGCTGCATCCTCTCTCCCTCCTTCCCTCTCTCTCTCTCTCTCTCTCAAAAAATAAAAAATTAAACATTTAGAAAAAAAAGAGCTGACTAAATATTTAACTATAAACATTAAACCCTGATTTTTACTTCAGTATAGATGCCATCAAGTGATACCATACCATATTTCACTGATCCTATGTTTTTGTTTTGTTTTCTATCTTCTCCTATCTCTTAATTTCATGATGTCTGTATACATCCTTCATCCATTTTTGCTATTTAAACATATTTTCATTGTGTATACGGATACAAATATTTATGCCATGTTTGCATACACACAATTTTCTAGTTTTGATTGAAAGAGTTTGTGGTTATGAACTGTTAATATTTCCCTAAGCAGCAATGATGCATATGCTTTAAAATCAGAGAGGAAAGTAATATATATCTTACATATACCTATACATAGGTCCAAATCTTTCCTCTCAAATATAAGGAGATAAATCTATATCTATATCTGTATCTATAATTCCATAAGTTTGTCCTTCATTTATTTGGCTAGAAGAAGATGGAGAAAATGCAATCAAGATTGTACATTTTGTTGTTTTCCTCTTAAGCAGAAATGAAAAACCTTGAACTGACTTTAAAGGTCAGGTCATGAACACACATGTGCTCTACAGTGTGCCTCAAGTCTCACAATTCTGTGTGCCTCATAAATACGGTAAAGCCCTCAGCCATCCTACTAAAAAAGACCAATGAAACATGCTGATTTTAAATTCAGTGGAGCCCAATTTCTCAAGATAACACACACAGGACTCTGCTACTCTAATCTATACAGGACAGAACCAGCCTGCAGTGAGAAGCCCAGCCTGTCCTCTGGGCATTCAGTCTGTAGCTAACAACCTTGCTAGTTAATAGAACAGTGGCTTATATAAGTTATGGTGGGAAAACCCTATGGTAATGTGCATTTTTACCAGTTAGTATCAATCCTCTAATGGACACAGAACAAAATGAAATTGACATGAGTACATGTCATTTTTGCTATTTGCCCATTGTAGGGGGCAAAAAAAGATATTACAACTCTGCTCTCTCCCTTTGTAAACTTGGATAAGCTACTTCAATTTAAATAAGTGTTTCAATTTGGTTTTGGTTTTAGTTTTGATTTTCTGGTTTAGAATATACATACAGTTGTATACCTACACAGAAAGAAGAGACCTCGTCTAATAAATGTGAGCCTTGTCTAAGAAACACTGAGAAGGCAGGCAAGAAATAGTACATACTTTTCTGCATGGATGTTAAGACAATATCACTAATATCATTTTGGAAAGAACTCTCACTCCTGCTGTTTGGGAAGCAAATGAGCTAATGCTATAATTTCTCTTCTTGATAAGATTCATCAGTGGTTGATTCCCAAAACTGCATGGTAAGTACATGCACAAACGTAATCAACCAAATCATTAGCATTTATTACAGAAGACAGTTTCAAACTGATGGGCAGCATTGAAGAAAGATATAAACATAAATCTCTTCCTTTCTAAATCCTATTTGAATATATACACAAAATGTGTTTTCAGGACAACTTAAGTATATTTTTACTCTTTCTGTGAAAGAGGGGTCAGTACATATCCTGCCCCCATACACAGTGGTAAAAATACCACTTGGGAGCCTATTGAATGAGTTTCAGATTTATGTGAAATAGCAAGTATGTCAAAACAAAAAAGATGCGTTGATGTCTTTGCTTGACATTGTTTTAAAGTAATAGATCAGTCTCAAAACTTTGCTTGGATATTGTTATAAAGTTGTTGGTTATGCCTCATTATAAGGTGGTATCCTTAAGGCCCCTCAGGAAAAGAATTCTATTTCAATGTTATTTATCCTTGATTGCTTTGGATCAAGGCAACTTTACGATGGTTACTTTGCTTCCTTCTTATTCGTATTAAAGAATAAATGTGAAAGTCAAGTTTTGCCACTTAATGCTAATATTCTTGTTTTTCAGTATAGCTGTGTTTAGTTTTAAATTATCTAATAGTTTATTTCTCTTAAAAATGATGAGGTTGTGAAGTGCAAACATGCAATTCTCAAAAAGTCATGATTTGCATTTTACTTTTCAGATTCAAAAACCCAGTTACTATTAAGACTATCTAATACCTACTTTAGAATATGCTGCCTTGTAGTATATTAATATAAATCACACTAATATATAGGTTTTGGCAAGGTCTTATAAATATTTTTACAAGTATAGGGAAGCTTATGAAATGTGATCCTCCAGTCTAAATATTTACCGGTGCAAGTTTTCCCAAAAAAGTCCAGCATCATTCATGAAACATTCTCCCATTTCACCACACACAATTAAAGCTTACCTCAAATTAAAGTAAGTTAAGTCAATTGCTTATGGTAGTTACTAAAATTTCACAATTCTTTATGATATACCATAAAGGAATGTCTTTAGAGTAGACCCAGTCTACATTTCATCATTTACACAATTTAAATTAAAAAAAAAAAAGATTTAAAAAGGAAAAGCCATTATTAAGATGTCCGTCGTAAATTTGTCGCAAGTCTGATCTTCTAATACATTTGATTGCTCCCTACTCATGAAGGGTCCTTAAAAGAAAGAAAATGGCAAGAAGTGAAAATTTGTTAATAGGTCATAGGTTTAGGCTCTGTTTAGAAGATTCTGAAACATTGGGATAATGTATGAAAAATTAAGTCATGCACAAATGTTTCCAATTACTCACTTACTTGGCATTGCACAGATTGGACCAAATATGGAAATTAAAGTCCACATTTTCCCCCATTGTTTACTGTATTGTAGATTTGACCTTCTAGGTCATATTTCTGAACTGATGCAGAAGTAATTCTGACTATTCCTACTTTACCACTTCAGAATTAAGCAAAGCTCAAGGTTGAGCCAGTGAATCCATAATGACTTATTAAAATAAGGCATTTTAAGTATTTCATGAATGGGCATGAGTAGACCAGCGATGATGACTCCAAATGGCAGTGTTTCACAAGTAAAGAGCTATCTCAGTCCTTCCTATATAACCTTTAGAAATGTTTAAAAATAAGTGTGAACTTTCATGAGATGAATGTATTTTGAATATGCCAGAAAAATCAAACCTTACCCACACATGATAATTAATTTCCCTACACCATGCAGTTGCTTAAAGATGCCTCTCTCATGGTCTCTGGCCTTTAGTTAACATCCCAGTCACATGTCATATTGTACCTTCAGCTAGAATACCTACTACTGGTTTTTCCCTCTTCTGCTTGAAATTGACATCATATACTGAAAGATGAAGGGGCCAATGTGCTTCTTAAGAAGCAAGTAGGCAGGAGACTTGACCTGCCACCACAGAGATGAAAAAAAAAAAAAAAA
>NW_027527951.1:576194-608587 GCF_008692635.1 Crocuta crocuta
ATCTCTATCAAAATTCCAAAGGCATTCTCCCCAGATATAGGAAAAAAAAAAAAAAAAAAGAAGGGAGAGCTTAGCAATTTCAAGAGCCACAATTTACCATGGAAGCCTCTACTTAATATTCCGCTTGATCTGCCAAGTTTATAGCCTGGCAAATCTGAATACAAATGTCGATGCAAATGAGGATTCATTATTCTTACAAGGTCTTTGTGTTGAAGCTTAATGTAACTTGGTTCCTATGGTTGCTCAGGGAACATAGACTGCAAGACAGCAAAAATGATGACAAGAAGAAAAATAGAGAAAGAAAATAATAGAAATAGAAGGAAATGTTTAAAATGCACTTCAGCCTGAAATGTGAGGATGCCTAGGAACAAAGCATTGTCATTACAATCTCTCTTTCTTGCCAGTTATAAGATGCTTACTTCTCATCAGCAACAGAGGAGTTAACCACTCAAGAACATTCTACTCAGAGAGAAAACATAACAATTCTCTTTTTACTGATCATAACACATTGTTCCCATTATAAAACCAATTTCTCAAATTGTCAAAAAATTTTACCATTCTTTTATAATTATAGAGCTCATGGACTGGTGGGACCTATACATTCCGATCTCTAAGAAGACTACAAATGCATTTAAAAAACCCCACCCAACAATTCCCTTCCTTTTCCTAATGGATTAATTGCCAAATAATTCTGAATCAACATGTTAAGAAAGCTGAGATTAATACACTACACATTGAAAAATCACAACAGTTTAACATCATTCATTTATTGTTTACCATAACCCATTGCACGCAAAGGTTGCAAAACTCCCAAGTTAGGGGAAATCCTGAAAGGCTGCAGAATTATGATTGTATCTCATATACCATAGTATATTGTTCCGATGAATCTTTTGCATGGTTAGCTGTTGTTTACATATAAATACCTTCTCCGGAAATAAAAATGTACTGAAGGTAACAGGAGCTGCAAAGCTTAGCAGATACGATGATCCCAAGATCATTGCAGTAAGGCTTGCTTCTTCATCCATAAATAAAGCACATTTGCATCCATTCAGTCAAATTAGCTCCATTAAAAAAGGTGGTTATAATTAGCTCCTTTTTCTGGTTCACGGGTAAAATTCTTGCATGCCTGCTGTTTTGATTAAATCCACCATTGTCTTCCAATAGCTAGTGCTAATTCTTCCAAGGAAATCTTCAGTTGAGGTGTTATTTTATTCTGCGCTTCCGTTAGTTGTCTAATTTACGCCAAGTCCCTGCAGTGTTTCCTTAAGCCATCCTCTTTGTCTTGCCTTTGAAATTTACCAAATCTTACAAGAAATCAATACTTAATTGATTATTCACTTTTCTGCAGCTTCAAACAGCAAGCACGCATAAGATCCTGGAGGAGTCCCCCGATTTCCAATGCAGGAGGTTGTTTGGTGGCAGAGCTCTGCAAGGGTCCAACAGCAGGCATTCCATGGAGCCGTGCACTGGCGAGGAGTGCCAGCGTCTGATAAAGAAAACGAAGATACTCTAACGAAGCAGGAAAAGTTCCTGGATGAGGCAGATCCATCTCAAGGCTTTGGATAACAGGCTGAAGCAGGAACAACTGGATACTAGAACATCAGACATATAGATATATATTTTTTGCATTAATCCTTCTGTTCTTTGCTTACCCTTTTCCTCCCGTGGCACTGACGTGGAATATCCCAAGTGCCACCGAACTCAGAGAACTCCACGCCGGAATGGGGGTGAGACTGGTGGCGTACCTCTGGCATAGGATAAGGATGGCAGGCACGTAATATTACGAAATGTAGGACAAATTCAAGCAAAAGAGAGGGAGAGGGAGAGAGAGGGGGAGAGGGAGAGCTAGAGACAGATGGCGGATCTGGCTAGGAGCCAAAGCCAGTGAAATGAATTACATTGCTGAATAACTGTACACCATTGATTCTGCCACTTGTTGCTGCATGGCAAAAAAAAAAAAAAAAAAAAAAAAAAAAAAAAAAAAAAAAAAAANAAAGAAAGAAAGAAAAAAGAAGCCCCAGTGTATGCTGGAATCTCCCTATTTGTCATGTGTGCGGCAGACAACTTTCACGCACAACTCAGTCCTGACAATGATATGCTCTGGGTGTCTTGGGTGGGTGTGTAGGTGCGTGAGAAGGTTGTGTGCATGTGTGTGTGCCCAAGGAGCAAATGTGAGTGTGTGTGCATATGTATGTGGGAGAAAGGACAAACAATCCTTGCAATCCAGCCATTTTTGTTTAATGAAGAATGGAAGACTGGCATTCAGAGATGTGGCTATGTGCCGCATATTAATGTGCGCTCCCCAGACATCCTCCGCCACTTTCAAAATGAGTGGCACAGAAGTGAAGCCCTCTACACATCAACCACGTGGGAGAAGCGACTCATGAGGTAACATATCATCTCTAAACCTCCAAATGGGGCACAAGGAATTCTGCAGGACAAGTTTCTCTCAGACAAGAGGAAAAGCTGGGTCCAGGGATGTGATGTTTGGGTGTTTTCGAAAGGACAGCCCATCTCAGCAGATTGTTCAATAAATGCTTCATACCCAGGATGAAGGGAGACATTATGGGATGCCCAGGGGGCTTTGGAAATCAAATACAATGTTTGAGTAGCACAATTTGAGGTACATTATAAAAAAGCAATTTGAATTGCCAATGAGGCGACACATATCTGCATGCTAATTAGACCTGTGTCAAGCTTCGTCTGCAGGCTTCCGTTGATGGGGAGGAATGTGCGCGTAGCTCTGCTGAGAGATTGTTTCTGCATAAATTATCAGCTTTGTCCTACTGATCATTTTCCCAAACAAACATGAAATGCAAGATCAAAAGGCGATTCTAAAATTAAAATTATTGATTGACAAAGCCTAGATTCCAGAATCTAATTAGAGGAGGCACAAACAAAAGCTGATATTATTACCGACTATGCCTGAGCTAGCAGCCAGATTGTGCAGGGTTCGTAATTTATCTTTGTTTATGCAGCCAGGATATTAAAAATGTAATTAAAATGGTCAAATGATCTGATCAGAAATAGCCACCTAGTGGCAAGTATATTATTTTAAATGGATTATAAAGGCATTGGGTCTGTGCAAATAAAAAGCTTGGGTTTTTTTTTTATGACAAAGCTAGCATCTCATTGAGATCTTGCTAAGCAATTTATCTTTTGCTAATAAGTTGTCCTTTGTGTTTTGTTCCATAGATAAGAAACGTCATTTATAACCCTCATTTGTACACTAATAAACATTCTGTTATTACAGGTGGCATCCTGTTATTACAGGAGCATCTTTCACAAATGGTAGTATTTTTTTTTGTCACAAATGGAAGTAATGCGACACCTCATTCCGCACACTCATCATATATGTTAGATATAATAATTGTATGTACTCAATGGCATCGGCAGGTAAAGTCATTCCCTCTTCATTTGGACTCTCATTTGTAGTGGGTCTCGATATCTCTGGAACTTGGCATTAATGGTCATCTTGAGCCCTGAAAATAGGATTGCAAAGCAAACCCACTTGCCGACTAAGTACCTTCTTCAACTTACTACTTCAGAACAGATACAGTTGCTTAAAAGCATGTAATAAGGTGATTCAAGTGATTTATAGGCCAGATCTTCTCTCATTTAGCAACATTTTGGAAGTGCCAATGAATTATTTTAGGAGCAAATTGTCTAATATAAAATTTATTAACTGAAATGCATCTGCTGTCATCTAATTGTGGATTTTGCAGCCCGCCGCCAGAAACAGCCTTCCGATTCTCTAATAAAGCATCTAAAAATGCATGATAAATACTTTTAAGAAAAATGAGAGCCATGCTTGTGAGGTCTACATAAGAAACGTTGGAACCCATTTATTTTCCTTTTTCTTTTTTCTTTTTTTTTTTCATGAAATCACTATGGACCTGCTCAATTCCCTTTTAAGAAATTCACAATTTAGGGTTCTGTCAGCAGCTCTGGGGTCTTTTGTTAGGTGCACTTAAAATGCCAGATTAAATATTAATATGTGGTTAGAGTTGTGCTATTTTGTAAGCCCTGAAACCCTATTAGTAAATCATGATCTGGTGACTGATGCAAGAAATTTCAAGGCGCCAACAGTGCAGATTGCTTTATGCCCATCAATCTGATGGATCACTAATTTTTAGCAAATTGGGCTTCTGGACTCATAGCTGTAAGCAGGTACATGTTTTCCATCAGTAAAGAACATGGTCCATCTACTGTTGCATTTTCTGCACAAAACGCGCACCTTAACAAGCAGACTTTTTTTTTTTTGCATACTTGCATACTTACTGGCAATCTTTGAATAAGCCATGCTGTATTTCAAAATATACCTTTACTTGTGTTGCGAATAATACCTCTCCCTCCCACCCCCAGAGTTGGAAATTTCCTAGACTTCCAGAAATATTTTAAAGGAAAGTAAGGGAGGGGGGAGTTGATATGAGAAGAGGGATATGCCACCCTCATTAGCATTCTTTTAAAATGAGAAACTCTGAGCTAACAATTTAATTCTAGAGAGTTTCAACAGTACTTCTTAAGCTGCAGTGAGCAGGAAGATAGAACAACCCACGGAAGACTAAGAGAAAGACTTCGAAAAATAAAATAGTAGAGACAATGAAGTTGCCTGAAACCACCTTCTCTATATTTTCTGGAAATCTGTCTACATAACATGCTACAGCCTCTGAAAGTGAGAGACTTGTCAACATATGGCTTGTTTCTCAACTGTGGTCAAAAACCACTATTTGATCCTTTGATAATCCAGGCAGGAAAACATCTTTATTGGTGATATTTGTTTCACACAGATGGCCTTGACTCCTAAATCCTTGTGATAGGAATTAACATATTTCATTATTGTATTTACCAATTATAAAGCATTTTCCTCTCAGTGGATACTCTCCAAGCGTATGTTGGGTTCTGCTTTACCATCTGTCCTTTTAATTTTTTCTTTCATTTTTACAGACCATTCTACAATACAGACACAGTAACCAATTTAAAGGGATGAGCATGAAGGACTCTTGGCCTCTCCTCTCCCCTCTCCTGTATTGTTATTTTTAAAAAATGATTATTCATTTATTTTGAGAGAGAGATAAAGAATGAGTGGGGGAAGGACAGAGAAGGGCAAAGAGAGAGGGAGACAGAAAGAATCCCAAGCAGGCTCCCTGATGTCAACACAGAGCCCAGTGAGTGGGGGCTCAAACTCATGAACCATGAGATCATGACCTGAGCCAAAACCAAAAGTCAGACACCTAATGGACTGAGCCACCCAGACACCCCTCCCTCATTGTTATTGTTATTATTAATTCAGAGATAAGTAGAGTTCAAAAGTCTATTTAGGAAATAGATGCCTTTAGTAACATTTTGACTCAGTGTTTCACTGAATTTTCATGTCTAAGAATATAAAACTCTTTGTGATAAGTTATTTCAAATTACTGAAATCAAGTTTTAAACTATAAATTTAGTCAGTTTACTATATAATAATGGCCACATTCTACATAAGATTCATTTACATATGTATGTGCATGCACACGCACGCACACACACACATGCACACAGTTTCATTTTTCCAATAATCCTAAAGCTTATGGCAATAACTCATTCAAAGCATTAAATGATTGTGCTTATTTAACCTAGACAGGGCCAATTGAGGTATGATTCTCTGGGTAGACAACTTAAAATGCCTTTTCTGTGTTCCCCACTCCAGTTTCTGGTCTGAGCTTCAACTATTATCTCTACCTTCCCTCCTGCCCTACAAATAAAGAGGGGCATCAAATATCCTTGCTGTTGTTCTCTATAGCTATGATTCTTTTCACCACACCAAGAAAGATGGTGTCTTGTCTTTCTATTCCTCCCCGTGCCCTCAAAGTGTTTAACCTATTTTCCAGAATAGAGGAAAACATTACTGCCACAACAGAAGTTCTCCATAAAGCTTGTTAATTTTGGGGGGTTTATTTTTATTTTTGAGATAGAGAGAGACCAAGCACAATCAGGGGAGAGGCAGAGAGATAGGGAGACACAGAATCTGAAACAGGCTCCAGGCTCCAAGCTGTCAGCACAGAGCCCAAAGTGGGACTCAAACCCATGAACTGTGAGATCATGACCTGAGCCAAAGTCAGATGCTTATCTGACTGAGCCACCCAAGCACCCCGCTGTTTAAATTCCAGCTTACTTGATCTTGGATGTAACTCTACTTCTGTGTGTTAGTTTTCTCTTTGGCAAAGAAAGGTTTGAAATTACTTATTGTGAAATTTTATTGTTTCTAAAATTCTGTGATATTTTTGTTTTGCTTTTCAAGTAAAATAAATAAAAAAACAATTTAACTGTACAATCCCCCAATAATTTTACAGAAGCATAAAAATATCCCCAAATTTAAAATATAGCATTGAGCAACTTTACAGTGTCTTGTGACAGACAATTATATTCTCAAAATCCATCAAAATGTCAAAGTTCATCAATAAATCTTTTCTATAACTTTCAAGAGCTCTGAATCTTCATTTATTAAAAGATAAAAGTTATTTTAGGACATGTTTTCTGTAAGGACCAATCACGACCAGAGTAGTCCATCATACCAAATTCCTCTCTAAGTCAAAAGCCAAAAAGGCCCTTCCAATCTGGTTTTGGTGGGTGAGGGTAAAAAGAGGTGATGAGAGGGATACAAGACTCATTTGATAAATGTTTGAGTATCTTCTTTATGTGAGACAATACACAAATTTTGGTGAGAAGTGCAATAATGACCAAATCACACTCTTCATGCTTAATAAGCTTCTAGTCCCATAGGTTCATGGAGGTTTGTGATATTTTTATAAGAATCAAATGAAATATGTTGCAGGACATTTAAGCAGGAAAAAAAGTTATCTACAGACATAGTCAATCATGGTAAGATAGACAAGCAGTGTAGAGGTAGGACCTGGAATTGCATTCACTCTCTTGGGTGAGGCTAATTTATTTTGCGTGCTGAAAGTAAAGTTCAATTTGGTGGACATGCACACTTTGATATTCAAATTTGATGGCAATATGGCAATTTCCAGTTGTGATGCATATAAATAGAAGGAAATTTGTAGAGTGAGGTATCAGGAATGCCAATTGTGAATTAGGGAGTCCATGTTAGCCATACATCTTTTTTAGGAATTGTACAAACTCAAACACAGTCTTAGACTCAGAATCAAAGGTCTAATCTCTGAAAAAGAAATTGGCAAGATTTTGGTAAGAGTTCCAGTCTTGGCAGGGATTGAAATATTAAACAAGTTAGTAGCAGTAGTTTAGAAATGGAGGGCAAGGTAAGTGGGATTAAAGTTCTGAAAACAGGGTTAATATTGGGAAAGATTGTTAAATACCTGACAAAATAGTTAGGGATTATGCTCTTTAAAAAATACAGTATTATTGCAATGTTTGGCTTTATTCTTGGCTGGAGACCGACATTATCAGAGCTGTATTTTTAGCAAAATATTCTATTAGAGGTGGTTTGGAAAAGGCTGAGGCCAATGCGGGAAAGTTGATTAATTTCATACATTTCCTGTTGAGTAATTACATTATGCTATATGTAGAGTTTTGCACCAGGGATTTAGAGAAGTGACTGAGTATGCAGTTAGATGAAGACTCAGAGAGAATTTACAGTTGACCTGAACTACCGTGTTGGCAGTGAAAATACAGGAGCAAAAACAGAAGCAGAATCTTTAATACTGCATTTCTGAATGGAAAGTGGGAAGTTCAGAATAAAATTGAGATGTTGAGCTTGAATGACTGAGATGATGTTAATTTCCTTAACAAAAATAGGAAAGGTAGAAGTTATTTGGGGTTATGATGATCAGGAGACTTTGACATTAATCTACTGGTGATGAAATTATATACCGGATTTTTTAATAAGTATTAGAATTTAAGGATTTGAGATTTGGTAAAGATACCTGGAGAGGAAGCAGCAAGATAACTAAGCATCCTGTATAAAGGCAAATGTTAAAACCATGGGTGTTCATCAGAAGACAGGGAAGGAACACATAAAAACAAAGAAGGTGAAAGAGGACAGTGAAACCATTCATTCATTTATCCATTCATTCAACAAATAAGTATTGAATGTTTATGGAAAATAGAGGAAGAGATAATTTTAAGAAAGCAGGAGGTTTACATAGAAAATGCTGCCAAGTAGATCAAGGCTTGGTAAAGACAATGTATTCTACTAGACTATAACTAGCTATTTTTAAAGCAAGTATTCTGGGGGTGCCTGGGTGGCTCAGTCAGTTGAGTGTCAGACTTTGGCTCAAACCTCGAACTCATGGTTTGTGGGTTTGAGCCCCATGTCAGACTCTGTGCTGCCAGCTCAGAACCTGGAGTCTGCGTTAGATTCTGTGTCTCCCTCTCTCTCTGACCCTCCCCTGCTTACACTCTGTCTCTCTCTCTCAAAAATCAATGAGCATTAAAAAAAAGTGAGTATTCTGGTCAATAGAAGGTGAAAAGGCTAATTTGTAATGAGATTTTTTTTAACAAGGAAAAATAAGAAAAAGAAGACAACACACAGGGTAGAATCCTTTTTTTTTTTCCTCATAGATTGTGTGAAGAATCTAAGAACCTTTCACTGAACAGGTTTAAAAAAAGCTATTATGGCAAAGAAAAATAGAAAGTAGCTCGAGTGAGTCAAAAAGGGCAGTTTAGTGTTTAGGTTTCAGACGGAAACTTCTTATATGTGAGAAATGTACCATGTTTTCAAACATTAATTTTACAAAGGCTGTCTTCATAAAATTGTAGGTTACTTTCCTTTTCAAAGTAGAGCAACTCTGTAAGATTCTGGACCTTATCAAAGACATTCATGAGTCAAGTGGATGCGTCTATCTTAAGGGTAGGAACTGGCATGTAATTTGGGGCCAAAGGCCTCAAAGTTGCAGGCTTCTAGTCAAATTCTGTCATTGGATCCCTGTGAAAAGCAAATATTTCTAATCAGTCTTTGGGATAGTCAAAATCATGCTTTAACAGTAAAGAAATTTATTATGAGTTTTATTAGGTTGAGTTTCTACCAGATCTAAAAAGTCACCTTGCCCCTATGGAAAGAGGATTATTTATATAATTATCTGCACATAAGTCGCCATCAACCACTATATATAATTATTTCATAGCATTCAAATTCAGCACAGAAACATCAAGACCTAAGTACAAATATTATTACTATAATGGGTTTTCATTTCCAGAGGTCGCCAGGGGAAGGGATTAATTTTGCTGCTTTATTGTATACACAGCGAAGCACGCGGAGTCATGTTACAATGCCTCTGTCTTGAAAATTGCATTTGGATGTAATAAGAAAGGCACTTTTTAAAACAATTTTACAATTTTAGATACATTAACTACATTTCTCTCCATCTTGTTTTCCTAACAGGTTTTGAAGCCTTTCATTTGGATAACATTGATTCTTTTCAATTTTAGAAGGAAAATGTTTCAAATGTTTTCTTAAAATTCTTTTTCCATCCTTTTTTTTGATGGTTTTTAGATTGCCTATCTAGGTCAGTCTGTAAATGCTCTGTGTCATGATATTTCTGAGGAACAATTTTTAATTTTAGCAACATGAAGAATTAGGCAGGACAGAGACCTGACTTACTATTTGAATTGCAGTTTTCATCAACATGTATTTCTTAAAGCTGGAGTAATAGGTAAAATTTAGTGCTATTCTTTAATTAGCTTCAGCCCATGGAGCTTAGCTTTTTTAAGAATTCATTTAATTAGAATGTCACCTTGATCTTGCAACAGTGAGAAATGTCTATTTGACATAGGTGAACCATAATACTCATTCTATAGATGCACTGAGCTCAGAAAAGGTCTTTCTTAAAGGGATTGTCTATCTCTTCAGAGGAAAACAACTTCTTGGAAAGTTGCTGTTCTCTATGAGTTAACATGATATGACACTAAATCAACCTGTAGGTTGAGTATGTAATTAAGAAAGACCAAACTCTGCAGCTATAAATTTATGTTAATGAAAAAAGGTATGTACATACATATTTCTCTATTTGAATAAAACTGGTTATTTTATGCCAAGGGAAAGTTTTTTAGCTCTTTTTTCTTTTACTCATTGTGCTATTTAATTGGAATCAGAAAATTTTTTCTTTTTCTTCCTTCCTTCTTTCCTTCCTTCCTTTCTTTCTTTCTTCCTTTCTTTCTTTCTTTCTTTCTTTCTTTCTTTCTTTCTTTTTAAGGCAAATACAAAAAGTACTAAGCCATAGAGTTGGAAGATGCCATTGACATCACCCAGCCCAGTCTATTCAGGTGAAAAACCTGAATCCCAGGGAATAAATTTCTTAGAGGTAGAAATGGGACTGCTGAATATTGAATTCCTAACCCAAGATTCTTTTCACAGAGTGTATTGATGTAATTATGAGCACTATTTAGACTGCCAATGCTTTTGAAAATATTCATTGTTAATATATTTGTGCATATGTTAGAACAGTATGATAGAAATAAATTTTGGAATTTTCAACATTTATCAGAAAGCATTTTTCAATGTTAAACTTTTAATGCAAATTCATAAGCTATCTCTTATGAATTCAGAAAATAAAATCAATAAATGTCTTAAAAGTTTTTCGACTTTTGAGTAGTTTATCTGTATCAGAGGTTCTTAACCTTTTTTGTGTGTCATCCATCCCTTTGATGATTTAGTGAAGCCATAGTTCAATTCCCAGAATAAAATTTTTATTTATTTGTTTATTTATTTGTTTGTTTATGTTTATTTGTTTTTGAGAGAGAGACAGAGCACGAGCTGGGGAGAGGCAGAGAGACAGGGTGGCACAGAATCCAAAGCAGGCTCTAAGCTCTGAGCTGTCAGCACAGAACCCTATGAGAGTCTCAAACTCAGGAATGGGACGATCATGACCTAAACTGAAGTGGGCTATTTAATGGATGGAGTCACCCAGGTGCCTCCCCAAAATAAAATTTTTAAGTTCATGTTACAAAGCATGCAAAGTTACAGAAGAAACCAATTGTATAAATATTACTGTTATTTAAGAAATCAGTTTCCATAAAGTAATACTGCTTATTTATTTATTTATTTATTAGCATTACATAATATCTAGTAGTGAGTTTAACAGCTGACATAATTTCTAAGTGATCATGTGTAAACAAGATACTTCAATATAGATGTAACAACTATACTGCAATATAAAAATATTTTGATTTGCATTGGTGACAAAGACACAGGCACTGCTAATATTAATACTTTTTGTAGTTTCTTTCGTATACTCCTTTTGAATAAAATGCTCAATTTCAGTTAGAAATTCATAAACACAAAGATGTTAAATTATTTCCCAAATATCAGAACTCCATGTTAGAATCCCCTGACTCACGCTATTTTCACTATTTTTGATGTTCCAAAATCAGGGTCATACTCACCCAACAACAAGGGTTAAGAGAGAGAGAGAGAGCCCAGGGCTGTCTCAGAAAACTACATCTCCTCACAGAGGTCCTAGCCACCCTACCTCCAAACCAGCTACCTGAGAACCCAGCAGGACCTCATTCCCCAGATGGCAGTCTTCTGTCAGGCCCTTTTTAGTCACTTAATGCACTTCTCTTATGGATTTCAGTCTCCACTTTCCTAATTGACTTCGACTTGGCTTGTCCCTCTAACTCCAGATTCAGTCTGCTCTGTGTTCTTCTAATTCTGTCTCTCCCTCTCCTCACTGCCCACCTCTCATGTCCACACACATGCCAACAAACAGAGCATCTATTTGCTCTATCTTCTCAGTCAAAGGTCACTAAGTAAAAAAGTATGTCATTTCTATGTTTTACCTATGGGTGCTATATGACTTAAAAATTTTTAATGTTTATTTATTATTTTTTAGATAAGAGAGACAGAGCATGAGCAGAGGAGGGACAGAGAGAGAGGGAGACACAGAATCTGAAACAGGCTTCAGGCTGCTGTCAGCACAGAGCCTGATGTGGGGCTCTAACTCAGAAACCTTGAGATCATGACCTGAGCTGAAGTCTGACAGCCAACTGACTGAGCCACCCAGGTACTCCAATGACACTTTAATTTTATTAAAATACCCCCATATTTAAACAGAGGTCCTTCCTCTGCCTAACATTTGTTTTCACTCATATGTGGATCAGGAGAAACTTAACAGAAGACCATGGGGGAGGGGAAGGGGAAAAATACTTATGGAGAGGGAGGGAGGCAAGCTATAAGAGGCTCTTAAATACTGAGAACAGACTGACGGATGATGGGGAGTGGGAGAGAGGGGAAAATGGTTGACGGGCATTGACGGCCACTTGTTGGGATGTGCACTGGGTGTTATGTGGAAACCAACTTAACAGTAAACTATATTTAAAAAAAATAAAGTGAGGTTCTTCTATTCAGCACCATGTCATTGAAAAATCTGACAATTCAAATAAATTGAAGAGAATTGGTTGTCTTGCAGGCTTATAAAGAATGCTTGACTTATGTGATCTTATTTTTATATTTTATTTTATAAGCAGTGTGTATAATCACAACTATTTATAGAAAAGGAAAAATAAAACCCAATGAACATTATGGGAGAGGTTAAAGAGGCATTCATATTCCAAACATAGCACTTAAACATTTTATGGACTGTTGGGTATTAGAAAATATTCTTATATGATATGAGTTAATCAGAAATTCTTTTATTAATAGGAAAATTGCTAATTTCCAGTTGGACTTTCCATTTTCTCAGCACACATATGTGTATTTCCTTTTGCATTTAAAAATTTTTACCTTCTTTCTGAGTAAACATAAACAAAAAGTCAAAATGTCTATGCTTGGGGATGATCAAATATATTTCTTGGACTGTTTTGGAATTTTGGGGTGTCATAACTCTTCAGAATCTGATAAATGTTATGAACTTTTACCTAAAGAAAAATAAATGTTTGGATATAGACATACACAAAACTTTTCCTATAATTTTTATGGAGATTTATGGAATTCCTGAATTTCATGGATAGATTCCTATAAAATTGACAGATCTAGGAACAGTATTTGGAGTAGTCTAGATTATGTAATGGTTATATATGGTCCCCAAATGTCAGGGACAATCAATAATAAGGATTTAATTCTCGTTCATGCTACATATCCGTTATCATTTGACTATCCTGAGTGACAATTATCCACAGGACTTTTGCATTTTTGCAAGCCTATCAATAGACATGGGCTGCTTTTGTTCTTCTGTACCTTTTCAAGAATGTACAGCTAACAGTCCTGGAAGATTGAGATATGTGTCTCTCCACAGAAAAGGGCAGGCTTGTTTACTGTCTAGAACCGTAAAGATAATGTCTTTCTCTGGTACAAATGTTAGACCATTAAAAAGCTTCGAGTTTCGTGAGTGGTTCCTCTTCCTTCAAATACCCCAGCAAGTGTGCAGGCATTTCTGGTCTTCTTTGTGTCATCCTGTGAAAATGGATGCCCAGGGAACTTGAACAAAGATGATAATGTTGCTGTTGCTATTACTACAAGTAATATATCCCATCGCCTTTGACCCAGCCGCCCTGTACTTTTTACCAGCAGTGTGTGATGCTGGTAGGCTGATTTGTTAGTTTGCAATTAGAGCAAAATTTTAGACACTTCACAAGCTACAGTGCTCTCCCATGTTAACTTCATTTGGGGACTTGACCTGATAATGCAGCCTCCATCTGGAATGCTGTCTGTTCTCATGGCAAAGGGTAAAAAGAGAACATGGTAGTGATGTTCTGGCCTTTACAGTTTCTTTTAAACCCATAACTTATATTCCCTTTTCATCCTTCAAAACAAGTCACATACCCAAGCCTGTCGAATAGGATGGGCAGTGAATACTATGCAAATTATATAATCTACCAAAGCAGGTTAGAAATTTAGGCACTAGACCTTTATACATTTTCTCTTCAGCTAAGTGGATTTACAATAGCATCAAGTTTTCACCTTATCTAAGACTATATTCCTCAGGCTTCACAAAATATGTATGCTACTCTCAAAATCTACACCTGACTGCTCTTTACCTACATTATAACTTATCTGATACTTTTCTTTAAATTGAGGACAATGATATCTCATGACTCCTATCTGGAAAATCATGGGTTTCAGAAGCAATCTGTATTTTTTCCTAAGCACATTTAAATAAATATTGATTTATTTATATATTTATTANATTTATACAAAACACATAATGACATAAACTATAATTTGTTATATAAAATTGTTATATTATTCATTGAAATAAGAAAAGTGATGGTTATTCATGTGCACCTAACATCTTATCATATGCCAACCCTGGAAACATTCTACCCTATGACAGACACTAAGGGTGTAGAATGTATATAATACTACTATACACTGAATGTTGTATTTCTCTCAAATTCATAAGTTGAAACCTAATCACCAATATAATGGTACTTAGATGTGAGGCTTTGGGAGGTGATTATGTCCTGAGGACAGACTCCTCTTGGATGGGATTAGTGACCCTATAAAAGAATCCCGAGAGAGCTGACTGCCACCCTCTGACATGTGAGAACACATGTGGAAAGATGGCCTTCTATGAACAGGGAAGCAGGCCCTTACCAGACACTGAACCTGCCAGCCCCTTGATCTTGGACTTCTCAACTTCCAGAACTATGGAAAAGTAATTTCTGTTGTTTATAACCCACCCAGTCTATGGTATTCTGTACTACTGACTAGGATGGACTAAAACTTATAGTATATAGTTTATCATAACATAATAATTATAATAGTCAGATAATATTTAACTAATACTAAGTGCATGGTATATATAAGGTAAGGGACTATGGGACTGGAGTTACTGTGTTGAAGGTAATTAACATAATTGTTGCACTCATAGTACTTACATGTTTGTGGAGAAATGATAAAAAAAGGAATAAAACAAAAACAAGTAAACATAAGATAAATAAAAAATTCAATGAGATTTTTAATGAACAAGTTTTTGAGCTAGATCATAAATCAAGGGAATATATTTTTTAAAAACGTTAGGTTTTATTTTATATTTGAGAGAGACAGAGAGAGACAGGAAGTACAGAGAGACAGAGACAGAATCCGAAGCAGGTTCCAACCTCTGAGCTGTCAGCACAGAGCCTGATGCAGGGCTNAAGGGAATATATTTTTGATAGATCATTTATATTTAGAAGGAGAAATGACATTTAAACTGAGAAATGATGTGTGAGATGGAGCAAGCCATGCAAAATCAGGCTGAGGGAGTGGACATGTGCTTAATACAGTTTGAAAAGACCATGAGGTGAGAAAGAAGATTGAGGAAATGAATGAAAATTGGTGTGGTTGGAGCAGAGTGAGCCCAGAGGGGATGTTAAAAATCAAAATGAGGGGATCTTGAAGGCTATGTGCAGGTTTTGGTGAGATTAAAATGTCTTCCGAGTGTGAGTAAATATTTATGAAAAAAACAGGAAAATTTCAGAATTTTATTACAAATACAATGGGAAATTGTTGAAGGGCTGTATGCTGGGCAGTATCATGATCCAATTTATGTGGCAAAAATATTACTCTTGAGGAGAGAAACAAGTATAAATGTTGAGAAAGATTATTAGAAGGAAGAAAAATAGAGGACCCAGGTCCAGGGACAGAGGAACACAATTATTTATGGGCTGATAGAGAAATAGAAACAGATTAAGAATAGGAGAAACAGAAAAATGCAGTGTCATAGACGCAAAGAGTGAGGAGTCCTTCAAGCAAAAGAAAATAGTCAACATTTAATTTCTGATCAGAGATTTAGTTAGTTTAAGATAGAAAAGGTCGCTTTCAATTTGGAAGCACAGAGGTAATTGGTATTTTGAAAACCACAGTTTGATAGTATGATGGGGATAGAAACTCGGTTGGTTGGATTGAGTCAAAAAGTCAATAGAAAGTGTTACCGAATCAAGACAACACATTTAAGAAGACAGAGCTGGAAAATGAAATGGTATTTGAAAGGAGACTAGGGATAAAGGAATGTGTTTTTTTTTTTGGGGGGGGGGCTGTTGTTTTAATGAACATAGTTCCTTAAGGCATGATATATGCTTATTAGAAAAAATGGGAATGAATGAGAAGACAGTGAGAGATTATAGGAAAAGAAATCTTTGAGTAGAATAGAAAGTAGTAAATTTCTTGATCCGGGTAGGAAGGGAGGGCTCAGAGCACAGCAGAAAGGACTGGCATTTGGCACAAAAAAGATGGATACTGCCTCTATTCTAACAGGAAAGGAGAAAAAGAAAAATGTGTAGAGATGCAAGTAGATTTCTGTTTTTAATAGTTTATTTATTTTTGAGACAGAGCATGAGCAAGGGAGGGGCAGAGAGAGAGAGGGAGACATAGAATCTGAAGCAGGCTCCAGGCTCTGAGCTGTCAGCACAGAGCCCGACACAGGGCTCAAACCCATGAACCTCGAGATCATGACCTGAGCCTGAAGCCGGACGCTCAACCGATTGAGCCACCCAGGTGCTCCACAAGTAGATTCTAAATGTAGTGGCAAGAACATAACAGAACTCGCATTTGATGATTATTATCTTCTCAAAGAAGTATAAAGTAAGAATTGATCATTAGTTGAAGGTGAGACTAAAAAATGGGAGGATGGTTTAAGAAAACAGGATAAAGGAGCCTGGGAATATTAGGCCTTGGGGAAATTTAGAACTAGGGGAAATAGTCTTGAATGCTTATTGGTGGATGTGAACTTTAAACCAGAGAGCACCTAGAGAGCTGGTTGTGTAGCTTTTCTTGTACAAGTGCACTGTGCTGGCAGAAAGATGGCCAGTAGGAATCATCTCAGGTTGGAGTTTTCTCCATAGAAAATAATGGAAGTAAAAGGTAAAGAAATTGAGAGTATTTGCAAAGAATATAGATGATGATAGACTGTGAAATCTGTGTTTAATAAGGATGGTGTTACCTGAAAGAAGTTGAAAGATAATGAGAGGTTAATGTGATCAATGAGTAAGAGGTGTCAAAAAAGTAAAAATAAGAAAAAAACGCATCAGTGGATTCAGAGGTTGGGGGAGGGGCGAGATGGGTGAAGGAGTCAAAAGATACAAACCTCCAGTCATAAAATAAATAAGCCCTGGGAATTAAATGTATAGCATGGTGACTGTAGCTGATAATACTGAATTGTATATTTGAAAGTTGCTAACAAAATAGATCATAAAAGTTCTCATCACAAGGAAAAAATGTAACTACGGGAGGTGATGTGTGTTAATTAGATTTAGTGTGGTGATCATTTTGCAATATATGCAAATACTGACTCATGCTGTACATCTGGAACTAATATAATGTTACATGTCAATTATATCTCAACTAAAGGAAACACTGAATCACTGGGCATAGAGTTAGGATGTCTTCATCAGATACTGGTCAATCCCCCTCTAGCTATTTTAGTCTAGGGACTGGTAATTTTCTAGCTAATGTTTTTCAAAGACCTCTTTAAGATATGTAAAAATCACAATCACTGGTTATTAATCTAATAATGATGATGAAGGGCTTGGTATAAGCTCTGAGGTGTAGCAAGTCCCATTACATAAGGATGCATGTATCTAAACACAGTATTTGTCATGGGTTTGGTAAACTGTGGTTTTGCAGTTTTTCCGGCATCAAATAGTGCCATGGTGAACAAATTTGAGCCCTGTACTAGATGGTCCCCAAAGAAAATCATTATATGAGTGTTTCATAAATGCTTTGGTTGATGAGGGTGACATGATAGTGTCTTGTTTTCCAAGTAAGTAGCACTAAAGTAAATATTGGTTTTCTGAATGGAAGGAAACAGAGAGAGTCTTGATTAATATTTATGTGTAAGGTTCAAAGTCATGAATGTAATATGATATTTTTCTCCTGTTATACAAATTAGTATGCCATGATATGACATGACTCTAGAAAGAATGCTGATATTTAAAACATTGCATTATACACTAATGACCTCATAATTTAAAAATCCTTTTAATAAATGTTTGAAAAGATTTATGAAATAATTATTTATATGTAACAGAATACTAATTCAAATTGGCATTTATGTTTAACTGCTCTTTGATTTCCTTTGTGTTTTCCTTTTGATATTGCTGAGTTTTATTTGCTTGTAGCTTAATTTTAGGACTACCTAGAAAATAGCATTGTATTCACAAGTGTTGTTTTGGTTTTAAACGCTAAGCATATTTAAAAAGGTCAAACTTTCAAACAATGTCTAATTCTCATCCTGGCCATTTCTGAAACTCAAGCCTAGGTTAAAAAACAAAAAGAAAACTCTAGCAGTAAGATTCTCAGAAAAAGGTAAAGTAACAACTAACACCAAAATGTACAATACATTTCATTTTCCCCCTTCTGAAGGTATCTGAATGTGATATATGAGTCAAAGTGGTGCTTAAGAAGGGAACCCTGGTGTAATAATAACGTTTGGGAGTTAATTGACGTTCTTTACATTGGAGAACTCCGAATTTAGAAACAATAAATTTCTATTGGAATCTTCAACAAAATAGAGCCTAGAAGCTAGGGGATGGAAGAGAGAAGGGAAAGAGATCATTGGAAAGAAAGAACATAATAAACATACAAAAATTATACCTGGACACTTGAATGTCAGCCTTCAATGGTGTACTGGTTGAGACAAGGTTGAGGGTTGTTGTTTATAATGGATGCTGTGGGACCCTCCTGATCTCCCCTTGAGAACTGTATCCTCCAGCTGTTTAGAGGTTTGACGGCTGCCCTCCTTCCAGCCAGAACAAGGGCAGGAGCTGCCCGGACCAAGATGATGTTCCATTCTCCTAACTGATCCACGGGGATATGTCAAGGCTCGGATGACTTACCTCAATTCAGAACAACTCTGAAGGGCTGTCCCAAAGTCAGAGCTCGCTATGAAATTATCTGAGACCTCTGTGAAACCGTAGGAGGGGTGATCTTCTCTCCATGCCCAATCTCCTTGCCCTCACTCCCACACAGGAATCACTACCAAGAGCATTCCCTAGTAGACCTCTTGCACGTGAGTTTTCAGCACAGGTTCTGTTTGGTGGAGAAACTGACAGAATCGGGGTTCTTTTGACATGACTCTTCACCAGTCTGATTCGGGCAGTTCTAACATTTGGGATCCTTCCTACAGCAATCTCTTGATTCATAGAATCCTTAGTAAACATTCAAAGTGAAATTGAGGTCCGTTACTTCTTATAGGCTCACTTGTCTATTCTATGCCTGCATTGATGCGCTCACGTTATCCCAAACTTTCTAAGAATTTATCTTCTTATAAAAGAAACATTTAAAATGTGCACAGATATTTAGCTAAAGTAATGTTTATTATGGCATTATTTATAATAGAAAAAAACAGGAGAAAGTAACAAACACTTTAAGCTAGAGGTTTGAAGTGAGCCAAAAGTCAATAGAGAATGAGAAAATAAATGTGGACAACACATTCAAAAGTTGTGATAATGTTATTACTTACTTATTATTGCTCTAGGCTGTATCTGCCTCTTTCCCTATATTCTCCATATTCTATGCTTTCCCCTGGATAAGAAATAACTGCAGTAATATATAGCTAAATGTGTAAATAAACCATACCTTCACTCTACTCTGTGCCTTATATTCCTCTGACATTGAAATAACTTCTTTGGATTAAGAGATTTCCTCTGAACGTCTTTTTCCAAAACAGATGAATATTTAGGTTTTTTGTTTGTTTCTTTGTTTGTTTGTATTTTTGTCTTTAGTCTTTTAAGACTTAAGGTCTTTTAATGTTTTCTAATTCATGCTAGATTGCTGCTTCTAGGGGAAGTTCATAGAATGGACTGAGTGAATCAATAAATACCTTCCTTGTCAACTACATTTCCAAGTATCTTCCGAAAGGTGGCAGTAATCGAGGTAGAATTCAAACACTTGCAAATACATCTAACGTGTGGGTTTATTGCTCTAATTATTTTCAGTGAACATAGCTCTACTTTATTACCCAAATGAGAGTTATTATTATCTTTCCTTCTGATGATTGCATTTGTGGTATTTATCTCAGGGTTTTTAAGACCCTTTAAAGCCTATTTAGGTTTTCTTTTTTTTTTTTATGAATTTAATGCTAAATAAAATAATGGATTAGTAGGCTTGGAAAATCAAACCATTATTCAGCCAGAACAATGGAAGAGATTATTTAATTGACCACCTCAAATCATATTAAACCAATTCTGGAAGAATCACCACCAAGATTCAAATGGTGCAGATACTGTCATATTTTCTATAGAATACTAAACTTTCTTTCTTCCAGGAGTTTCTAAAAAATAAACTTAAAGGCTGATTAAATTAGTAGATGGTTAATCTCTGACTTACATATAGAAGGCAACTGGACATTTGTCCACTTAACCCCTATCCTTATTCTTTTATTAAATTCTATAGACATAGCAATTTTAATTGATGGTATGGAAATCAATCAGGATTCAGAGCCGGGCTTAATAATATCACCAAGTTCTTTGTCAGCACAGGTTGCTCTACTGAAAGTGAATGATAGCCATTATTCAGTTTCTAGCCATGTTGGTAATTTGTTCTGCCAGGATTAAGATTATCGAAGGGAAACACTTTCCATTAGGAAAGGAATGATATTTAATGATAAAATGGAAAGATATTTGCCATGGCTTATAAGAGTTCATGTTTGAACCTTGTAGTTTTGCAAATATTTCTTCATAGTCATATGAATTACGTCTATTTCCATAGAGTAAATAAATAAAAGATTTTGTCTGTTTATTGACTTTTATAAACAGATTAAATTTGATGTTAGAAAGTTAGGAACAGATTTGGGTGTTAGAAAGTTAGAACAAAAACCCAAATTGGGTTCAACAAACACCTGACTCATCAGATTTGGTTTTAAGACTAACATCTGGCTTTTTCAGCAGAGAGGCATCCCCCTAAGTGTGCTGTCACCCAGTGGGGGTTCAGAGAAATAGACACTTTTATGCTGTGCTTATAGCATACACAAACAACCTTTTTGGAGGCCAGTTGTAAACTGTATTGAAGTCTCTGAAATATGTTTTTTTTTTCCAGCAATTTCACTTGCAGAAACCAATTTTATGAAATTAAACAATAGTGTGTGAAAAATTCAATTATAAGAATGTTCATGGGTATCTGAGTGGCTCACTTGGTTTCAGCTCAGGTCATAATCTCAGGGTTNATTGTAAACTGTATTGAAGTCTCTGAAATATGTTTTTTTTCCCAGCAATTTCACTTGCAGAAACCAATTTTATGAAATTAAACAATAGTGTGTGAAAAATTCAATTATAAGAATGTTCATGGGTATCTGAGTGGCTCACTTGGTTTCAGCTCAGGTCATAATCTCAGGGTTATGGAATACAGCCAGGCGTTGGGCTCCATGTTCAGCGTGGAACCCACTTAAGTTTCTCTCTTACTCCCTCTGTCTCTCTCCCCAACTAACCCTCTTTGTCTCTCTCTGAAAAAAAATAATAAAAGAAATGTTCATCACAGGGTTGTTTATAATAGAGAAAAAAATAGAAAAAGTGTCCAACCATTATATTAATGAAATAAATTAAGGTACATAGGAACAAGGAAATTGTGTGATTATGTAATAGAAGAATATCGACAGGAAAAGGCATTTAAGATCTAAGAATAAAACAATATCGCTGGTGTGTTAAACATTATATGCCGTCACAGAAAGTAAGACTGGAGCATACACAGTGCCAACTCTGAGTGGAATTATGGCAGGTACATCTTCTTTTTGCTTCATTTTCTAAAGCTAGTTTTGCAATGATAATGCATTTATTTTGTAAGGAGGGAAAGGTTAAAATGCACAGCACATGTCAGGGACTGGTTAGTCAAGAGAGAGAACTCTGTTTATCTCTGAATTTTCGTGTTTGATAGAAACACAAATGGAGAAGGTACATGGAACTAAGGAACGCATTGTTTTCTCAGGCCAGGAGAGCACTAATTTTAGAATTTCGAATTTAGGGGTTTAACATTTTGGAGCAATAGGCTCATAGTCACAGCTTATGCTTTCTCGATGGTGTTTGTCAGGATCACACAAGTGTGCAATTTGTGTGAGATGGATACGTAGTCTATAACTCGCATGTACTCAACCTTATTTTATTTGTCAATATATTAACACATGCTTCAACAAGAAAAGTTTTGAAACCCTACGAAATATGTATTGAGAAGAGAATAGAAATAAAATGCTATTTTTCTCCCACCCCCCCACCCCCAATTGACCACAGCCTACTTGTGGCTGTCTACTTGTTTGTATGTTGATTACTTTGCAGGACAGCACAAGTAGTGAGTCATGTTGAAAATGGAATTAAAATGCAGTGTTTTTTGCTTACTTATTTATTCGTTTGTTTTTTATTGAAGTGTAATTCACATACAATATTAGTTTAAAGTGTACAACATTTATATACATTAAGAAATGATCACCACAATAAGTGAACTATCATCTGTTACCATATAGTTATTATAATATTATTGACTACATTCTCTATGCTGTGCTTTATGTCCCTATAACATTTATTTTATAACTGGAAGATTGTACCTCTTAATCTCCTTCATCTATATTTGCCTATCCGCCAACCCCACTTCCCTCTATCAACCACCAGTTTGTTCTCTGTATTTATAAGTATGGTTCTATATGTCTTCTCTGGCAAAAAAAAAAAAAAAAAAAAAGTCTATTCAGGTCATCTGTCAATTTTTTTAAGTTTATTTATTTATTTTGAAGAGGGAAGTGGCAGAGAGAGAAAGAGAGAGAGAGAGAGAGAGAATCCCAAACAGGCTCCACTCTGTCAGTGCAGTGCCTGATGCAAGGCTCAAACTCACATATCATGAGATCATGACCTGAACTAAAACCAAGAGTCAGACACTTAGCCAACTGACCACCCAGGTGCCCCTCATCTGCCATTTTTAAATCAGACACTTCATTTTATTGATGTTAATTTGTATGGGTTTTTAATACCTCTTACAAATATGGTCTCCCCGTCAATAGATTGGGTTTTTTTTTGTTTTTGTTTTTGTTTTTTGTCTTGTTGATGGTTTTCTTTGCTGGGAAAAGTTTTTTAGTGTGATGTAGTGCCATTTATTTATTTTTTAATTTTGTTCACTTTACTGGAGGAGACAGTTCCAAAAGAATATTGTTAAAATCAGCATCCAAGAGTTTATTGCTTCTGTTTTCTTGTAAGAGTTTTATAGTTTCGGTCTTGCATTTAGGTCTTTAATCAATTTTGAGTTTATTTTTGTATAGGATGTAATCCAGTTTGATTCTTTTGCACATATCGGTCCAGTTTTCCAAACAACAGTTACAGAAGAGACTATCTTTTCCCCACAAACACCCTCTTGTCGAAACCAACCAGTCCATGGTATTTGGTTGTGGAAACTCCAGCAGACTTCACTACATTTATCAGAATTTGCTGTCTTGAGCCATCACTTTCCTTGCCAATTCTCAGTTTTCTCAAAGTTTAAGCACATCTAAGGTTTTAGTGCGAAGCAATTTAGTAATAATTTATCTTAAACATAGATTTTTAAATGAAATAAAGCCAAACATGCTCTCCTACAGCCAGGCCTTTGCTAAACATTCTTTGCTATAATAAGTGCATGATTATCATAGCTCTGCACTAACTTAGGAGCATATTCCCAAAAGTTTGTAGGGATATGGCTTTATATTCTGTTTAAGTACATATGGGAGTCTATTAAATAAAAATTGAACATTTGTTCTACATTATATTAGACCTGTTTTGTGATCATCTTCTTTCTCACCGTCTTTTGTTTAATGTACTAGTTTAATACTTGATCCCATATTTTAACTTAAACTACCTTGAGACTGCCCGGTTATTGGAATATTTATGGGTTTCATTTTATATGTCACCATATCTGATTTCCAGCCCCGTCAATTAAAATATATAAATCTCAATGAAGTGAAAACAGGATTAGAAAAACATAATGTTTCTTAAACGCTCCCAACCCTCCTTCTGCATTACCTGGAATACAAAACTGTAACGCTGCAAGTCTGCATCGAGATGCCAAATAGGTGTAATGCAAATCAGGAGCAGGTCATTGACAGATAAATTAAATAGTCATGATCTGAATATTGAGTTTAGGCAAGCATCACAGTCTATTGGCGCCAAGTTAGATTTCTTGTCCTGTACAAAAATGTCATGTCGTTCTCGTTAAGCAGTCATCCATCTAAGTGACTTCAAGGCCCTGAAGACCTGAATAGGCAAAGCTCATCTAGCAGCCTCCTGGCTTCAGTCAGCGCCACAGCAGGTACCATAATAAGCCGAGTCTCTGTATTCTGATTATTTTGTCACATGAACACATTTAACATCCCCGTTTTATTATAATTTTATAGCGAGATCCTGGTTAGCCTTCATTAAAACCTCTTTTTGTTGTGTTGACTTGTAGCTATAAACTCTGATACAAAGATCGGGTCTTTTGTATGACTTCAGCAGGAGTCTAGGAAAAATGATTTTCTAATAACTAAATCCAGTGATGCTTGTCATCTACCCACGGAATCTTTCCGAAGCAGGCTAAAATGACAGGATCTATAAAATGGCAAACGATAACAGAAGCGATTTTAAATTCAAAACAGGTGATTGCACTGTACATATTTAATCAGTATGTTTAATCCCAACTAGTATAGTCATTTTGAGTAACAAATTTAAGTAAAAATTAATTTAAACCAGCTTTTTGGCATTATACCAACAAATAAGCATTCTATGATTTTAATTAAAGTTTTTTTTGGTTAAAATAGTTGCAATTCTAACTGCAAAAATAAATTTATAATGATAGTTTTCCTCAAAATAATTTAAACATTCATGTTTATTGTTGAGAGAGAGAGAGAGAGACAAAGAGCACAAACTGGGGAGGGGCAGAGAGAGAGGGGGACACAGAATCTGAAGCACAGAGCCCAGCACTGGGCTCGAACCCATGAACTGAGAGATCATGAGCTGAGCTGAAGTCAAATGCTTAAGGGACTGAGCCACCCAGGTGCCCCTCCTCAAAATAGTTTTTTAAGTTAAAGCAATTTAAATGAAAATAACTATCAGTGTAGATGGCAAAACTATCCTTTTTGTGATGAGGAAGAGAATCATTCCAAGCAAGAATAGAAGCTATATTTTAAAATCAACAATAAATGGGGGACCTGGGTGGCTCAGTCCCTTAAGCATCCAACTCTCGATTTCTGTTCAGGTGAATCTCACAGTCTCTGTTGGGGTCTGCTCTGACTGTTTGGAGCCCACTTTTGACCCTCTGTCTCCCTCTCTCTCTGTCCCTCCTCTGCTTGCTCTCCCTCTCAAAATAAGCAAATAAACATTAAAAAAAGAAATCAACAATAATAGAGAAGGAAACCTAACAAACATATTTAGAATGTATAAAATTATAATACATTTTTTAAATTTTGGAGTGATGGTATATAAATAAGCATAGAAATCTACATAATAGAAACTGCACAATACTTTTAATTTTTTAAATATTTGCTTATTCTTGAGAAGGAGAGAGAGACAGACAGACAGACAGACATAGCATGAGCATTGGAGGGGCAGAGAGAGAGAGAGGGAGACACAGAATTTGAAGCCAGCTCCAGGCTCTGAGCTGTTAGCACAGAGCCTGACACAGAGCTCGAACCTATGAACTGAGAGATCATGACCTGAGCCAAAGTCGGACGCTTAACTGACTGAGCCACCCAAGCACCCCAAACTTCACAATGCTTTTAAAATTAAACAAAAATTTATTGACCACTTAACAAGCACTGCGTACTTTCGTCTGTTTTCCCTTTAACTGTAATTGCCAAACTATAAACTAGGCAATTGTGCATAGTTTCAACTGAGAAAAAACTGAAGCTAGTAAGTAAGAAGGTAAATCTTTTTCCCTTTCACAGCTTTATCAAAGTATAATTGATATACAATAAACAGAACTACTTAAAGTATTATATTTGAATCCCGAGAAATATTAGCACTCCAAATTCAGCAGTACATAAAAAGATCATACATCATAATCAAGTTGGATTTATTCCTGGGATGTGACGATGGTTCAATGTATGCAAATCAATATATATAATACACCACATTAACAAAGTGTAAAGGATAAAAATTATGATCATCTCAATAGATGCAGAAAAAGCCCTTGACAAAATTCAACATCCTTTCATGATAAAAACTCTAAGCAGACTGGTTATAAAGGAAAGTACGACATAATAAAGGTCATATATGACAAGATTATAGTGAACATCATACTCAATGTTCAAAAGCTGAACACTTTCCCTTTAAGATTAGGAACAAGACAAGGATACCCATTCCTGCCGCTCTTATTCATCATAGTACTGAAAGTCCTAGCCAAAGCAATTAAGCAAGAAAAAGAAATAAAAGGTATCAGAATTGAAGAGGAAGAAGTAAAATTGTCTCTGTTTCCAGATAACATGATAATATATATAGAAAACCCTAAAGACCCCCCTCCAACTGTTAAAAGCTAATAAATGAACTCAGTCAAGTTTTAGCATACAGAATCAATATATTTTTTAAAAAGTTGTATTTCTATACACTAACAACAAATTATCTGAAAAAGAAATAAAGAAAATGATTCCATTTGTAATAGAATCAAAAAGAATTTAACACTTAGGAATATACTTAGCCAAGGAAGTAAAAGATCTTCACGCTGAAAAGTATAAGGCATTGATAACATAAATTGAAGAAGGCAGAAATAAATGGAGAAGTATTCATGTTCATGGACTGAAAGAATAAAAGTGTTAAAATATTCATAATACCCAAAGGGATCTAAAGATTGAATGCAATTCCTATCAAAACTCCAATGGCATTTCTCACAAAAATAGTTAAGGAATCTTAAAATTTGTATGTAGCTGCGAAGAATCCCAAGTAGCCAAAATAATCTTGAGAAAGGAGAACAAATCTAAAGGCATCATACTTCCTCATTTCAAACTATATCATGAATGATAGTAATCAAGTAATATGGTACTGTCATAAAAACAGCCACACAGGTAAATAAAACAAAATAGAGAGCTCAGAAATAAACCCATGCATCCAAGGTCAATTCATTTTTGACAAAAGAGTCACAAATATTCATAAATAATTAACGTTGGGAAAACTGGATATCCACATGCAATATGATGAAACTAGATCCTGATGTTACATCATAGACAAAATTCAACTAAAAATGGACAAAATCTTGAACATAAAATCTGAAACTTTAAAACTCTTAGAAGAAAACATAGGGAAAATCTTCACATTGGATTTGGCAATGTGTATTTGGATTTGGCCCCAAAATCAAAGGCAACAGAAGCAGAAATAAACAAATGGAACTACATCAGACTAAAAAGCTGTGCATAACAAAAGAAAACATCAACAGAATGAAAAGGTAATGTATGGAATGGAAGAAAATATTTGCAGACCAACTCTTTGAGGAGAGGTTATCCAAAATATATAAGTAACACATACAATTCAATTAAAATTAAATAACCCAATTAAAAAATGGACAAGGATCTGAATGGACAATTTTCAATGAAGATATAAAAATGGCCAACAGGTACACGAAAGGTGCTCAACATTACTAATCATCAGACAAATACAAATCAAAACCATATTAACCAATATAATATGATTAATATCATCATATTATAAACTTTAAATATACTACAAATTCATTTGTCAGTTTTATGTTAATAAAGCTGAAAAATGTATAAATGATATGAATCAAAGAAAATGAGGTTCTGAAGAGAACAACAAATTAGGAAAGAAAGAAAGAAAGAAAGAAAGAAAGAAAGAAAGAAAGAAAGAAAGAAAGAAAGAAAGAAAAGAAGGAAGGAAGGAAAGAAGGAAGGAAGGAAGGAAGGAAGAAAGGAAGGAAGGAAGGAAGGAAGGAAGGAAGGAAGGAAGGACGAAAGAAAGGAAAGAAAGAAAGAAAGAAAGAAAGAAAGAAAGAAAGAAAGAAAGAAAGAAAGAAAGAAAGAAAGGAAGGAAGGAAGGAAGGAAGGAAGGAAAGGAAGAAGACAGGCAATCAAGTAAGCAAGCAAACAAGCAAGGAAGGAAGGAAGAAGGGAAGAAAGGAAGAAAAGAAGGAAGGAAAGAAGGAAAAGGTAAAATTGGTAATATGTTGATATATGTATATATTTGTAAAACTATCACCACACTCAAGGTAGCAAACATGCAACCATCCCCAAAATTTTCCTGTTACCCTTCGTAATCCTACTCTCTCACCCCTCCCCATATTCCCTTATGTGCTATTATATGATTTAAATATAGGTTTAGAACACAAATAGGTTAAAGTATGTGGATGGAAAAAATATGTAACAAGGAAAGAGTAAGCATAAAAAAGGTGTTATGACCGTTTTAATAACAAAATAAACAATACCTCCATGCTAGAAGTGATAAAGAGAAGTTATTACAATGATGAAAAGGTAAATTCATCATAAAATAATAATAAAATTGCATATGCACAAAATAATTGAGTTTCAAAATTTATGAAGCAAATAAGCAAGAAACAGGAAATCAAAACTAATAGCCACAGTATTGGACACTGCAGGTCTAGAACAGAAAGTTCCATTGGATAATACTGATCTATAGAGGTTTGAGGAAAGTGGCCCAAGAATTTCATATTTATTCAAATTTTCTCCATGTCTAAAGACAATAGAAATCTGAGAATACAAAAATATTCAGAGAATATGGCACTTGTGAATTCTTGAAAAATTCTCTCAATAAGATTGGCTAGAATTAGCCAATCAAGATTGGGTGTCCAATAATGAACTCTGAAATGGGGCCCTATTATGGGAAAACCCAGTTGGGAGGCATTAAAATCAGTGAATGAGTAATAGGATCTAGATGACTGGTAACCCCTATTACAAATCAAATGCTCATGTGACATATAATTCATAAAGGGAATACTACAATGTATAAAACTAGGATAACCATAACGAAAATAAAAATCTTATTACAATATAAGACAGCTGGTGAGGGGAACATGAGAAATTTGGAAGAAATTTAAATCAGCAATGTCTTTATATAAAACATATCAAATAATAAGAAAGCATAAAAATATAAAATCTAAAACAGGGACCTTGTACATAGAAAGCCAAATTCTCTTTAAATGCTATTCTTGATGCCTCAGATTTCACAATTCAACTCTTTCCTGAATTACATGACTATTTAAGTAGGATTTTTACAGATGAAAGCAAAATCTCTTGTATGATTTTGTGAACCATTTTATATATATATATTCCCCTGTCAAATAATTTTTGGTATTAGTGTTTATTATGGAAATATATAGAAAGTCATGGGATTTTTTTGTATGTTGAGACAAATTCTAGAATTTTGATCCATATGTTTAATATTGAAGAGAACTGTCTACATGAATGTTGATCATTTGAAAATCTTTCTATATTTTTAAAATTTTACATTTTTTTGAAGAAGGTTTTAAACATCGGTATAGTTTCTGATTATTATTATTATTCATATAATTATTTAAAGATTAACATTGTATACATTTTAAAAATGTTTATTTTGAGAGAGTGTGTGTGCATATTCATACCAGTGGGAGAGGGGGAGAGAGATTGAGAGAGAGAGAGAGAGAGAGAGAGAGAGAGAGAGAGAATCCTAAGTAGGCTCCATGCTCTCAGTGCAGACCCTAATGCAGGCTTGATCTCACAAACCTGGAGATCTTGACCTGAGCCAAAATCAAGAGTCAGATGCTTAACCCAAGCCCCCCAAAGTTGTATACATTTTAATAAAAACTTAAAAGACTTACATTTTAAAGGTTAAATTCTCTTTTGAGTTTTTCATTCTTACTTCCAGTTTTTCATGTAGGATTATTTGGAATCTTTACCATTCATTTGCTTCTTTAACACCTTTCAAAAACTGTATGGTCTCTCTTCCTTGAAGATTTTAGTGGTACCCTCAAGGGTTTCAAACTTATTACTGCTTTTATACCATATTTCATAACCATTTTCTGTTTCTGTTTTATATTTAAAACAAAGTACAGTCTATTAAAAAATTACCCAGAATGTTTTAATTTACTTTGTCATTTATCCACAATATGATGAACTATCACATCTTCTAGGCACAATGATGGGTTATCTACTGATGTCTACTTCTGTAGAAGAGAGCTTTTCTAGATAAAGAAACATAGTTTAAATATTTTTTCTATGTTGAGAAATGAAGTGCTGATGACGTTTAAGAATCATACCTTTAAAAAAGGGTTAATGACATTATCTCCTTTTCTAGTACTCTTTTATTTTTCGTTTATCAGAAATTACAGAATTTTTTGTGTAAGGAAAATATGTTTTCTGACATGGAACTAATGGTATAGTTAGAGAGTTAACATTTTTGTGACATCCCGGCTGATACTGATGAAAACATTGCATTTCGTGTCAAAATAAATTTGATAACAATTCGGAATGTCATAAATAGAACAACCACATGAAATTCAATTTTGTGTGTGAAAATTTAGACAATCACCATTTAAAAGTATTAATTACTTGTATACCTATTGTTAAAGTTATCACACTGTTTGGGGAAATGAATCTGGGTCTATCCCTGATCAAATTTTATTTTATATATTGTGAGAATAAATGTATTATGTGAACTCTGAATCACAGAATTCAAGTTTGAACTGCTTTGCCATATTTTCCAAGAGTAGGCGTACGTTTTGAAGCTTCCTATTGGAAAATATTTAGGGATCCCTCCACCTAGAGCATTGTCTGATTCATATAACACAATTAGCGGCAAGTTCAATTGCTTCTGTAGATTGTTACCGAGTAAAGATAAATCATCATCAGATTTCATTTCTAGATATGATTAATTGATGGTATAAATTAAGACATATTTTTGAAAAGTTTCTCCTTAACTTTTCATATCAAACATATGTGAATTAAATAAAATTATATGTGTATATATGGATTATATAAGAAAATATCATTTAAGTTAAAAATAGAGGAAAAAAAAGAATACCCTATAGGTTAACTAAGGAAATGACAAGGAATAGAATGGTTAATTGTATGTCTTTTGGAACAAGACACCCTTGGTATGAATCTTTTACTCACTAGTAGTGGATGTTGGGCAAAATGTTTAATTAACCCTCAATGATTTTGTTGTGATATGGGGTAAGAAATTGCATCTACTTCACAGAATTGTTGTGAGGATTAAATGCATCGTTCCATGTAAATCATTTAGCATGATGCCTGGTACATTGTAATTAATCTTCACGACTATTGTTACTCTTAAAAATAGGATCTTTTAACCATAGCTTAGAGGACTACTATCCCTGTGTCTGGTTATGGGTCTCACCTTCTTTTTAGAAGAAAGAAATAATTTTGAGAAATAATGTAGTGAAAACAGGGATATTAAAAAGGGATTATAGGCGCAATTTAATTAATGATATTTATAAATTATAGATTCAAATGTTTTCTACTGACAGGAAAATGCAGTAATCTTAAATCAATTATGAAGAAAAAGTAAAGCTAGCAATTAGAAGAAAAATTCTGCCTTTAACATTATATTGTTAAATTAACATTATTGTTAACATTATATTTAACTTTTATCTGTATGTAACATTTAAATACTTGCCTTTCCATCTCTTACACTCGCCACATAAAAACATCTTGAAGGATAGATTCCAAACTATTTAAAAGTGTTCTTTCTCTCTTTCTCTCTTTTTGAAAGTGAATGAGTTTATTACATCCTTCTTGACAACAGGTTGTTTAGAGATGGCAAAGAGAAGTACATAAAGGAATTGGGTAACTATTATTTTTTAAAGTTTTATATTATTTTCTTTTACTATCTTTTGAAACAATGAGATGAAATTACTTTAACATTTTTTAAAATTTATTTTTGAGAAATGGAGAGAGACAGAGCATGAGTGGAGGAGGGGCAGAGAGAGAGGGAGACACAGAATTTGAAGCAGGCTCCATGCTCTGAACTGCCAGCACAGAGCCGGATGTGGGGCCCGAGCCCACAAACTGTGAGCTCGTGACCTGAGCTGAAGTCAGATGCTCAACTCACTGAGCCACCCAGGCGCCCCAGAGATGAAATTATTTTAATGCTCTTTTTGTTTGTTTATTTGGGTCTTCATTGCTTTGCAATTTTACTGAAATTTGTCAAGATGCAGATTTCTTTTTATTTATTCTACTTGGGATTTTCCTTTGCTTCATGAACCTGAGAACTTGTCTTTCATTAAAGCTGGAAACCTATTATTTGAACACTGCCTGTCACATTCTCCCTATTCTCAGCTTCTGTGACTCCAATTAGTTATTTGCAATTTTTGTGTGCTGTGTATCTCATACATAATCTTTTGTATTTTTCATCTTTTGTCTGTTTGTCCCACGTTTTACCCCTGTCTTCTAGTTCACAATTCTTTCTCCAAGTATGTCTCATAGACCACTTACCATGGCCATTGTTTGTAATTTCAATTGCACATTTTTTTAAATGTTTATTCATTCTGAGGGAGAGAGAGTATGTGTGCAAGCAGGGGAGGGGCAGAGAGGGAGAGGAGAGAGAGAGAGAGAGAGAGAGAGAGAGAGAGAGAGAGACTA